>NW_020955371.1:211543-287758 GCF_003031625.1 Empidonax traillii | reverse complement strand
GACTTAATAAATAAGCAGAAGCAGTTGTAAAACAAGGAAGGGGTCCACAGGCAGCTAAAAGTTGATGTGTCTCACCAGAGGTGCAATGAAATGTGCATTTTGATTATTCCATGTGCTTCTCCAAACAAGAACAAAATGACAATGTTTCTTATAATTCTGTTGTAAATCCCTCTTTCTGTACTACATCATGTATTTTATTGCAGGGTTAAGTCCTAATAGTTGCCATCTGGACTCACTAGGAAATATTAAGCCAAATGAAATAAAGGATGAGAACTACCTTACTTAATTTTAGATCTCTACAGTGACATCTCTATTGACAGCTGCTCTACGCTGCCTTTAGAGCTGACAAAGAAATATGTGCATGGTGCAGCTCACCTGATCTATTTTAGACATCAATTTTTATTAAATTAAGCACCAAACTTATGAAACTTGAGAACTTAGACTGGGAACTTAGAGTGGCATTGTCCCCAGTCAATCCCACCTGATATGTTATAGACAAAACGTTATAGAGGGTTGTAAAAATTTGATTACTAGTTTCAACAAATATTTAAAAAGAGATTGAATATCAGTTTTCTGTAAAAATATATTTTTGGATAACCATTCTATTTTGGGTATATTAAGAAGACACAAAATGGCTTAATGTAAGAAAGTGATCCTGCTACAATATGGTGTTGCATATGCTATGTTTTATCTGATGATATACTATATCCAAATCTATACCCTACTGTGTACAAGAGATTTTTGGTAGCTTTTTCTAATTAAATATTTTTTCGCTTTGTTTTGGTTCAAATCTGGTATCAGCTGTCACCAGAAATCTTTAGATAGCTACAGATTTCAAATTATTCTGTTTTAGAACATATTACAGTCACATAATATGAATGCACTGGACATGGTAATGATAAGGTATTAAGGAATCTCAGTGGTCATTAATTAGGCTAGATGAAATTACATGCAAGCTTCTTACAGCACCTTCATATCAGAAGAATATATATATACACATACATATAGTTTATTGTTCATATTATAAAGTAACTGTGACACCATTTGGTTTTGTGGCTTTGGGGAAGGAGGGAGAGGGAGAGAGAGGAAAAACAGCCATCAGGTACTACAGTGGCAATATAATACTGAGCCAGGTCAATACTATATAAACATATGAGAACCAAAAGAATTTCTTCCGGTTATGAAAATAGGTTGCAATGTTGAGACGGTTAGACAGGTGGCAAACTGAGACTACTGTTTTATGCCAAAAATACATCTAGTTACACAGTTAGTTCTGCTACTATCTAGTTACTTTCATACTTTCTGCTCTTGTCTTCAGTCCATCCAAGGTACCTGTGCATAAACCTTGGTTTTGGGCAGGAAGTGTTCCCTAATGTATGTCTGTTCAGCCACTACTATGAAACAATAGTCATCTCTGCAGGGATGCCCATATTTTAATAGGTGTTAGTGTTATAGAAATAATAAGAATAATGGATTAAAAAAATTGCCATAAATTTGATTTCAATTGTTTGAAAACCAGTAGATTTTTCCTCTCTCTTTTTAAAATGGATAAAGACAGAGGTAGTCTCTAAAATAAAATGCATTTGCGTTCTCAGATAAAGTGTTAGGCATTTTATAGAGCTGAGAGAGTTTAAAAAAAGCTTCAGAAGCAAGTCAGCTTGCTCATATTTATTTTGAAAATGCACTCTACACTCAGAGACTTAGAGGGAGCCTAATTACAATCAATGGAATAATTAAGTTGAGAGAAATGTGCAATAGAAAACTAAAATGAATAGAAAACATATGCAGAAGTGTACCTTTGGGCAAATGCATTATAGGCACAATATTGCCATTATGTCTCTCAAATCACATCATTATTTGCTCTGGCGTATGTGTGGGAAGCAGATTAGATTGTACAAGGTTTTTACATTCATATTCTGATCCATATTTAAACATTTTACAAAATGGTGCACTCTAGTAACACTAGCCTACACTTAGCATACATGTAATTTGTTGTACAGCTGAACTTTCACAACACATTCTTAACTCTGAAATAGCATAGCTATCCAAAAAGCTCTGCTTTTCTCCTTCCCCTCACAGTCCACGCATTTTCGGAGTACTTACAACAGTGTGTTCACCAGAGTTTGACTCACAGTGAAGAGCTCTTCACAGATGTATTATTTGCTGGTTCCAGTCTAGTTGCAGTAGTCACTTGCTACTGTTTCACTGACCAAAGCTCTCTGATAAATAAAATGCACACCCAGAAAGGGTCTCCTAGAACAGGTAGTTTCAGAGAGTGAAATGGTCTTAGAGAGCCTTATCATGCTCTTTTTAAATTCTGAATTCTTATCTCTTGGTGCACCTTGCAGTCCCAAAGCCATAAGTCCTGTAATGGGAAACCTGCTTTTTATCTCTTTTTCTAGAATTTGCCATGATAGACATTGAAGGAGGGAAAAGAAGGAAACAACAACAAAGAAAAAAAATCCAAACCCCATTTTCAGGTGACAATTAGAGAATTCTAAATACTTTAAAGTGGTCACCAACATGTGCAAAATTCTATCTTTGAAAGAGCTAATATAGTGCTTTGCAGAAATATTTAAAAATAAATATTGGAGACATCTTCTGGTGTGCATTTAACAGCAGAAATTCCTGTATGAAAGTCCCTTCAATGTCACTAAACTGATTTCAGAAAGTTTAGTCCAGAAAATTTTGGCCCAAGGATCATGCCAAACCTTTACATTGGCCTTTCAATATGATAGAAAACTGATGATAGATGGTGTGCATCCATATAAAAACATCAAGGAAATTAAAATCTTGAAAATATTCATGTTGCTTGTTTAAATTCTAACAAATAGGTGCAGGAAGGTGTTAGGTGTACTAACTTACTTTTAACCATTAATGGGGCAACTTGTTAATGGATGGGGTTTTCATCTGAAATTTGCAGTATGCTTTGTATTACTCTGAGTAAGTATGCAAGTAAGAAAGATTTGGGTTCTGTAGTGAATGTGATGTAAATTATCATCTATTCTTGCATGGTAAAGATTAAATAGTAACATATACAAATATACTATTGATGTTAATAATTACCTGAAATGCAGAAATAATTTTTCCTCAAAGAAATAAGGAAGAAATTAGGGTGAGAAACAGAATAACAGAGAATTTTTTTTTTTCAAGATTCCCTGCACATTTGATAACAAATTTCACTGGAGTAGAACTTAACCACAATGCAAATCAACCTTGCTAATAATGCACAGGTAGCAAGGTGGATATAACCTGTGAGGAGGCACATGGGCTTCCTGCAGCCTCTAGGGAGTTTGGAAACATCTATTTTTCATTTTGTTTCTGATCACCACAGAAGCTCACTTAGTTTTATTCCCTCTCCTCCTACTTGCACCTTCCCATTCTGCCACATCCTTTTCTTAGAAGCAATAAAAATGGTTCCTGTATGAGTATGGACAGTATCTAAATATGAATTATATGTGTTTATATGGAGATTTAAGACCTCCATGTGTGACTATGATTTGTGGTCAAAGGCTGCAAAAATCACTGGCAAACAAGGAATGTCAAAAGAAGCAATGGGGAACAATACAGACACAAAGACGAAAAAGGGGAACAAGAAGGCTGAACTTTGTTTCATTTAGGGGCAAAGGAATAAGAAATCTCATATCAAAAACATTTAATGATAACAAGAACTTTAGAGCAGGTAAACCATTAGTTTGTTTTTACTCTAGCGAGTAATCCATGGACAGAAAGGCACAAAACAGGCTTAGAAACTGGCAAACTCAAAGTGGCTGAATGGAAAAAAATTGCGTTTGTTGTCGGAGTTTTTTTTCCACACAACGAGCAGTCTATTCATCTACTTGCTGAATGCTACTGCTGACACTTTGTATTTCAGCAGAATTCTTAAACACGACTTTTCAATAGCTAACAAAGTGACCAAGAACTACAATAGGGAGAACAGTAAACTTTAACAGAGGTTTTCATTGATTGGAATCTCACATCAAGACATAAATATACCTTTAGAAAGTGAGAGCTGCAATAAACTTTACGAATTTTAAAGAACCATTATTTTGTGTTCATTTTGTGCATGTCTTCTGAAATATCTAATAGTGTCTGCTACCCCAAGACAGGATAAGGGACCATAGGAGTACTGGTCTGATCACAAAATTTCCTGTATATGAATGTGTGAGACACTGAAACAGAGTTAAACCTGGGATTTCTGCCTTTCCTAATTATTTCTGAAGTTAGTAAGGCAATAATTTGCACAGTCTCTCAGTACAGGTATGTGTTTGGAAGATAGTATTATAATATCTATAAGCCTAACCTAAAAACTCTGTGAGAGTTTTTAATTCATTGAATCAGCTGGCTGAAAGTGCATGCTCCCACCTGCTTCTTTGAGTCACTGCATTTTCCAGTGCCATGTGGGAGCAATCTGTCAGAGCAACCATGTCATAAAAACACCACAGAGCCAGAGCCTGCCAGTTTGATAAAAGCTGCAATAGGATTGACTAACATGCTGACATAACAAACTTAATATCACTTGAAGAGCTTAGGAAAAAGCAGAAAGTAGGTGACAAAGCCAGAAAAAAGTAACTTTACTGAAGAGTAAAAAAATGTGTAACCTAGTCTTTTAAAAATATTATTGTTTTAGGCTGAGTGGCCATATTAATTCTTACTTTATTCTTCAATTTGGAGCTAAATAATTAGTTATTTCGACTCCATCTTTTGCTCTATTGGGTTTCTGCCTGTGTCTGCATCACAAACACTGTTTCCAACTGCATGATACCCCCAGTGAAGAATGCAGATGGCCTTGAGGAATGCTCAGCTATTGCATGTGCAAATGCTGGTGAACATCATTAGTGATTCCGGATCACTACAGAATATCGATCAGGCAGTGTATTCTGCTCTGAGTTCTGGAGAGGTAGTGAGCTCTGCCACCCCAGAATGGACTGAAAAGAAACACGAATGACTTACTGGAAAGCAGACAAAATGGGAAAAGGAAAGTGAAATGAAATAAAGCAAAGTGAGTGATCTTTTAAAAAATGATACAGTCAAATTACTAAATCTTGTTCTCACATGAAACAGGATGGTCAATTTGTTTGGTCAAATTCAATACATGTTAGAGCCTTACAAAGCTTCTGTGCAAAAGGATTGGAGGTGACATGAAGGCAGGTAATAAAGTTACCCAGAGTACAGATCAGTGGCAATTTAGCAATTAGCTCTGTCAGCAGCTCTGGAAGATCTGTAACAAATCATAAGTTTTTAGTTAGCCAATGTTATAAAAGTATTTAACAGTGAAGAGAAAGTAACAGAAGCGATAAATGTGTTTAAGCACAGAATATTACCTTCTTATTACAATTACATGATCTGGAGAAAAAATGTGTCTTATGATATATGATATTCTTATTGAGACAGAATAATAATATTCTGGCAGGTTAAGAAATATTTGTCTTTTTGACTTTCCTCAAATCTCACAGATCATAACACTGTTGGTTTCAGGTTGGGAATTAAGTAGTTATTATGCAAACTGCACAAACATTAGACTGAGTGGAAATAGAAACAATTACTATAGGCTGAGAAATACAGCAGAAGTATGAAGAACAGAGATAAAGCAACAGGGAAGGGCAATTCTGATCACAAGAAATAAGTGCCAGCTCTTCATTATAGAAGTACAATTTAGCCGAGCAAGACCGAAAAGAAAGAAAGAGAGCTTGGTAATTACCATCCTGTAAGCCCAAATTTGTCAAGTAATTTGATATATAGAGCATAGCCAGAAGAGATCGAAGATAGTAAAGTCACAAAGTAGGGTATTCACATCTTCAAACTTTAGGCATCTAATTGAAGCATGGAAATGAACTATCCAAACACCTTACAAAGTTAATGGAAAAAGTAGTCATCTCCAGAGAGCAATCTGTAGCACTTGAATTAGGGGCCTACCTTTTCCAGTCGGCTATATAGGCCAGCTGAAGTTAGATGTGTGAATACCTCCTGAAGTGCCTTATTACAGCATATCCAGGAATACATCTAGGTGCAAGCTAAGGGCGTTGTAGGGCACCAATTATGTACTTTAACAGTACATGCACCACTTCTAACAAAGTGGTATTTATATGTAATAGTCACTGATTGCTCTCAGACTACCCTGAGGTTATGCACAGCTGTAATGGAAAGGTGGTTATATTCCAAGAAAAGTTGGGTTAAGACTCTGGCCAGCTTTTGACAACACCTCTTCAGTGCAGCAGATGAGGCTATGGCAGAAGTGAAGGGGGAAGCTCCATTTTTGGGATGTTTAAAAATGAACTGGGCTACAGGGCAGGAAAATCTTGTGCTGGGCAGAGGCTTAGAGAACTGTATGATCCAAACCCATCTCTAACTTGCACAGCTATAGACATCTCACACTTCTTTCAGGAAAATGGAAACCAGGAAAGGACTCAAGTTTTTACTCTTGTCAATGTATTACTTGTCCTTACAGAACAAGAAAACACAAAAAGAGAAGGAATATATAGAAAAATGATTAATATATAGGAGAAGGATTAAGAGGAAAGTGGCATATACCAATATTGCAAAGCTCATGAGTAATACCTGTTGTGGCAGACTTGCCCAGCACAAAAGTAATCAGCCTCATTTAGCCAGCAAAATAGCTCTGTTTGCTCTCATGGTTCTCTCTCCCCCCTTCTTCAGCCAATCTAGCTCAGTTCAGCAGCAAAAAACCACAAAAATTTCCACAGTGTTTTAAATCACTGAGGTAATAAATAATAGATATATAAGAACCCAAATTGTTACAAAATAATTTGACGTAGCTCTTACCAGTAAGCCTGAAGTGATGGCTTTAGCAGTCTCACGAGACCTAAACAGCTGAATCACATAAGCACTGTGAGCAATTGCTTACCTGCTACAATTTGATTTGAAGCTGATCTAAAGGTGTAAGTAGCACAATTGGCTTTAAGTGCATGCAGCAATATCCATCACTCTTTTTGCTTCTTGAAGGGTTAATTCCAACAGCAGAGATGCATAAAAAAAGAAATAAACCTTCTTTTTTCAGCTACTTGAATTCGTAGAAAAATATTAATGGAAATAAAATCTGAATTAATAAAATAATTCTAATTAGAATGTATTGTGTTTGGGCTATCAAAAAAACTCACCTTCCTTTCTCAGCCTTTTTCTTTCTTTCTTTCTTTCTTTCTTTCTTTCTTTCTTTCTTTCTTTCTTTCTTTCTTTCTTTCTTTCTTTTTCTTTCTTTCTATTCAGTTGTTATCTTTCGGGAATTTGCGCTTTTCTATTATGCAGTAACAGGAAGTTTTTCTTATTAATATTATACTTTGGGGATTCATGATACAGTAGTAAGTGATTTTGCCTTTGTACAGAGAACCATTGTAGGAAATGAGATTGTCATATTCATGTTCAATGAAGGCTGATTTTTCATGTTAAATTCAACTTGTATGTCTTGTTTTAATGGTTTACTTATTGTTCTCTTGAAAAGAGGATGAACAGCTTGTGTGGGAGTCCTTAAGTGCTTGCCACTGCCTATCAGTGACTGCAAGTTAATTGTCTATTCTGTTTCATATGATTTTGTGGGTAATGAAGGTGCTCAGTACTTAGCCCTTTCAGACTTGAGGTTTTATCCTAATTGACTTTTTGCTACTTTCAGCATGTAGTCTTAAAATCCATCTGCAATGCTGTTCACCAAGCTTAACCCAGCACGGCTGGGATGGAGGATTCCATGGCAAACAGTCAGGATACAGCTATTTTCTTTTGTACTTGTGGAGACAATGGGTGTATCCCTTACGAGGAATGTTTATCAAACAGCAGCTGTTCCTCAGTTTACTGACTGTGGTCCTCAGCCAGGCTTAACTGGCACCTTCTCTTTGATTACCCCCAGCTGATGGGGTGTCCAACAAGCAGTGTGCTGTCTCCTCACCTGCATTCCCAGGAAGCTGAGAGTGAGCCAACCCTGCTGTGCTATTATCCCAGCTGGAGCTGTTCTGACTGTGCCCTGCTCATAACTACTTTGGGAAGTGGGAAATGGTATGTTCCTCCACACCAGTGCTGCAGTACCACCTCTGGCTTTTCCTTACTGTATGATGACTGCCACCCCAGCCTGACAGCAAATTATAATTTCTGAGCAGGAACAGGAACAATCCTCTAACCCTTTGTAATTAGCTTTAGGAATATTTGAAAAAAGAAAAGTAACACTAGCAAATTACTTTACTTTTGTGTAGTACTGCTCATACAACCATATGCTTCTAGAGCCCACAGCTTCCAGTACCCTCCCTCAGATGCAGCAGTATGCTTTACACCCAGGTGAGGCAGATGGGGGTGATGGTCCTCCCTTTCTTAATTTCTGACTGTATAGGTGGGGTGGAAGGGGAATAGCAGTGATCAGAGAAGCAGTGAGACTGCTAGGGAGAAGAAACATTACCAGGGAGAAGAGGCAGGGCCTGCTGGAGAGCAAGCTCTGCAGTAAACCTCTTCTTGGTTCCCCTTATTAATATATAGCCCACATTTCTCAGGAACAAAAGTTTTTTAGACAACCTATATGTCAAGCATAGGAGAACTCTGAATTTTTAGCAATGTATGTGTACATAGGAATTGTTTTAAAAGGCTGCTTAACCAGAGTGTGTTTCAAGACACATACCAAAGCATCAACATAGGAGACCCTAAGCTGGTGTAAATCAGTGTCACTTGTACCAGCCAACCATGTTAGTTCATTATTTCTGAATTCTAATAATGTTCACCTCTTCTTTCACACAGTGCTTCTGTGCAGTATATCCTTTATGATTTGACATCTCTGAAGGCATTAACACTCTTTGGGGAATGTGAATCAAACAACAAATTCTCTTTGTGCATATTCACTTCTTGTGCTTTTATTTTAGCTCAGTCCTATCAGAACAGAGCCTAAGAAAGGATGCCTAGAAAGGGCAATTTTCCAACAGTTATTACATTACAGGAAAACTTCTCTCATCGTGAGGCTGTCTGAAAAATTCTGAAGATTGTTTCTGCCTAGGAATAACAACTATATTCCACATAAACGATTAGAGATGGCTCTATGGACTCTTGATAAATAAAAATAAAAAGCCCTCCACCTCACTGCCTCATACTGAAATATCAAATATAGAGAATGGTTGCTAAACCTTAATAGTTACTATCTTGTAATCATTAAGTTATTCTATAGACAGCCAGTATCCTCTTAAAACAAAATTAAACTGTTTTATGCTGTGGTTCCAAAAATGAATAGCCTGAAGGGTGTTTTCCTATTTATTTATGATAGCTCAAACTAGAGAATTGATATATTTGTGTCATTTATAAGCATTAAAATTGTTTTCCTAGGGCAGAATTATTCCTATAAGCCATTGCCTCTAATTTCCCCTTCCTTCTTCCATCTTAATCTTGGGTTTATTTTGAGCTGGTTAGTTTATTGCAGATTCTTTTAGAAGTTCTGTTAAAGGTTTATTTCTCTATGTGACTCCTCATTCATTTCTTATTCTGCTTCTGAAACTTAATTAACTCTGTAATCCTCCTGCTGCTTCCTTCTGCCACTCCCAGGCCAGCTTTAAATGAATATGGGTGCACTATAACAAGTCAGTTGGAAAATGCACAGAAGTTTCTTCTTCACAATGCCAAGTCATTGGGTCATTTCAGCTAAATGCCTTTTAATGATGCCATGGGAACAGTAGGTTTTACTCTTTTCTCTGGCGGTCCTGTGTAAGCTTTGTAACTCCTGGGTGTGCATTGCTGAAGGAAAGCAAGTTCTAGAGTTGTTCTATCCTTTTCCATGGGTTGGCAATGGATGGGCACCAAGGGCTCCCAGGAAGGATCCTTCTTGCTGAAATTAGGAAAAGTGTGGAGCTAGATGTCTCCTGTGTCTCTCCCAGAGCAAGGGGCTAAAGTTGATGGGCACATATTGAGCCCCAGAAGAACAGCAGGATATCAAAGCTCCATCAGTGGCAGATTTTTAATCACTCTTCTGGGATTTATAAACATCTGGACAAATACTGTATTTTCTCCCTACAATCAGTATAGATGGGTCAGTGAATGAAAGACTTGTTAAGTATTTAGAGGATATAGCTATTTTTGCAAAGTTAGTGTATGATGAGATGTTAAAAAAGGTCTTCCAGACAATGCTCGGGGTCCCACTGCCCAGCTTATCTCAGTTGGGGCAGCCGGGTCCTAGCAACCCAATGCCTCCCTTCTAGCAGCCTGTTCTGGTAGTAAAGCAGAGGATAGCTTCGGATGCAACGTTTGATACAAACGTGTGGCCTGCCCAAGGTCACTGGCCATTTGCCAGCGTAGGTTTGAGCTGGGGAAATCTTGGGCTTACCTGCTGTGGTTGCAATTAAAGAGCAGCACTGGGTCCAGATCACTCCTGTCTAACGAGTGCATGGGTGTCAGAACTGCTCTGGCAGAGGCCTTTGTATTTTATTCCCTTACACCCTCAGCTTTCTTCAATAAGAGTAAGAAACATCACACCGGAATCTTATTTTGAGGGACATGCTGTGATACACACATATATTAACAGTGCCACAGACTGAAAGCTTCATGTCCAGGTGAACAATCCTTTAAAGCATTTGGCAGCAATAACAAGTACCTCAAGGTTATGCCCTATCTCTTTTTTCTCTTTATGTCATCTGTAACAACTGTGGACTCTGACATTTACTTAATTAAATTTGCCCACACTATCTGACTTAGTTGTGCGATTCCTCTTGAGGACGTAATTTTTGAAGGTGGTAAGCAAGAAGAATGGTTAACCTTGATGAGTCGGTTCTCCATAGTAGTGTGTTATTCAAGCAAAAATTTAGGAGCTTTCATCTATTGCATAAATAATAAACCTCAGGACAGTGCATAGACATGAAATATTTAAAGAAGCATAACATGGTTGAGTATAGACATCAGAACAAAATGAAATTATGACACGACTGAGACTGCTGCTGTGCTACATCTACAAGTCTCTGCCTTTGATTCCCAGAGCTGCCTTGCAGAAATGCTACAGACACCCTTTAGTCTGTCTCTGGGCATCTTTAGCAGGCTTGGTGTGCTCCCTGAGCTGTTTGGGGCTATATAGGGCATACATGCACTGAAGATGAGCCTCCAGTTGAGCTCGCAAGCTCATAGTCTTTGTGATGAGACTGATGTGGTTTTGGCCTTGGAGTCAGATCTGACAGAAAACACAGAAAGAGATTTTGAAGTGATCTTTATTTTACCTCAGCATTTATTCTGTCTCATTACCTGAGGTTGTATGTATTCCTTGTTTCAAATAAATAGATAATAATAGTAATATTAATAAAAATAGATGCCATAAATTACATGAGCTATTCTCACAATAGGGTGATATTGCAAATTCATTTCAGGGAACAGAAACTTGTTATAATTTAAAACTCGAAAATATCCCTTATTAAAACTTTTTATATACAGAATGAAGCCATTCATGGCATTAGCAGTTAGTGGTAGACAATTTTCACTTGTACTTTACTCTTACCATCCTTGAAGAACCATGGTTTGATATTCAGAGTTTCACGTCGTGGGAAGGGAGGGATGTCATGGCACAAGCAGTAATTTGTCGACATCTGTACGGATAGAGAGTGAAGCACAGGGCCAGATTTGGTCCAGCCTAACATGTAGTGCAGCACACCCGGGAAGTGGTTGTAAATCAGGTAGTATTTGGCCCCTGAAAGCTAGCTGTAAAATCAGACGCAGATGATAAGATTTGTGTCACACCACATTGTAAATTTAAAACCAACCTATAAGAATTTTCCTTTAATCAGTGCGTGTCAGCTAAATGTATGCAGACGAGCAGTCATTCTAAGTCTGAGATTAGGCAGATTGATACCAGCTGTCTGACAAATCTCTAGCACTAGATAAAGCTGGAAGTGGAGGGGAGAGAGTTATAAATTGCATGCACCCATTAATGCACTCATTTAAACATGCAATTTAAATGCTAATTGATGTTAATTCAGCCCAGCACTAGTGCTGTTGTGTTCAGCTGTTAGTCATACGCTGTAACATGGCTGAAGGAATAGCAGTAAGGGGCTTGGCAGGATAGTATAGATAAAGTCAGGGATCAATTCAATGCATGGTACGTTTGTTTCACTTCATTTATTGTTATACCTTCTGGGTAATTAGAACTAGCTGACTATGGGCAAGGAAATGAATTGTGACTATTCTGTCACTGCATGCTGACCACTCATCTAACGAATTACATTTTTCATCTTTTATATTGCCTGAAATCATTTTGTGTCTCAAAAGATCTTGATGTTCTTTATTAAAACACTCAAACTTAATGACAGAAACAGCTAAGAACTCTCAAGGAAAACAAAATATTTTCTTTTGATCCAAATTGAATGCTCTGTTTAATTTTTTTAAAAAATTGCCTTATTTTATTTTAGTCTTTTAGGTGAGGGAAAAAGATCAGTTCATAAAGATTTCTGTGCAAAAAAAAAAAATGTGTTAGTCATGACACTGAAAAACAGTTGTTTACTAAGATGTCTATACTTAAATAAACCCCTTATATTAACTTAAAGTGAAAATTTCACTCTGTGATTACACTTTTCAAGTGCATTTGCAATCATATGGTAAATTTAATAAATACTCTAAATGTGTAGTGAAATGTTGCTAATCCAGCTGCCACTGTTCAGTTCCTGTTACTTAAAAAGTTATTAATAGTTAAAAAAGGTTACAAAATGCAAATGCTTGTGGCTGATAAATTTTCTGGGCTAACTTGTTCTCAGTAATCAGTCTGGCCTGCTTTCTTGTTAATATAAGAGGTTAAATGCAATGATGGAGGTGGTAGAATTTTTATTGAGCAGCCATAGTGTAGATTTGGCTCATGATGTGTGTTAATATCATCTCCATACGCCATAAACCTGCTGGGTCAAATTCTGGGCTCTGTGCCAGATGCTGCGCTCAGTTACACTGCTGTGAACCTGTGGAAATGATGTAGTTTCAGGGGTGAAACAAGGGGCGAAATGTTGCCCGGTTTGTTGAAGCCTTATAAAAACTGGAAGTGATGGAAGGCCCAATTCCTTGCTGTTTGCACCTAGGAAAAGTAAGTGTAAAATGCTAACAGATTGACTGCTGTGGCTGGATCATTTGAAACAGTGATATAAAGCTGCTGTCGGGAAGATGCAGGCACTGCAGTGTGTAACTTCCCATGAAGGGCTTGATTTGAGCCCGTCGTGTGAACAGACTCTTAAGCGCTCAAGTGACTTTTGATAAGGACACAATTCATGTAAAGCTGAAGATTTTAAAAAATGACAAAGTAGGCTTCTCGGGAACTTCATATGGGAATGATTCTGGGATTTAAGAAGTGCTGTATATAGGCCCATTGCAGGAGAAATTGAAGAGGGGAACTGTAAACAGAAGGAACAGACAACAATGGCATCCCTGTGTACTCATCCAAAATTATATATTTAATTCATTATCTGCTTTTGAAATATCATAGTCTCTGCAATTTGTTTGTTATGATGCAGTGATGTTATAGATCCAATATCTAACTCTACTGCTGAATGACAGTATAATTTCAAATGATTTTTCAAGGTACATTGCTGAGTTCATTTTTTTTATTTTATTTTTTTTCCTTCAGGAAGGTTGAGAGGAATGGTGAGTTGGGAGGGATTTGTTCGAAGGTGAAGGGGATATGAGACTTTAAATTGCTTGGCTTATTGGTACTGGTTTATCTTAAATTGTGCTGCTGCACTGTATTTTTAAATTATGTCAAGGGCACCTAGACCATATGGAATAAAAGGAAAATAATGATTTAAGAGTGTATCTTTCTATTTCAAGAACATTCTCATGATGTGTCAGCAGAACCACATGGTCTACAGTATCCAAGAGAGATGATAGGTCTAAAATAGCCAGTTTGAAGTGATGGTTAAAGCTGTCACATGTGTCTACAGTCAGGCACCTAAATCCAGCTCCAAAAGCTTGTGAAAGGAACGTTTAGTCCTTGCTGCTTTGTGACTACTCAGCACCTCTAGTGCTATTCTGATATTAAAAAAGGATTTCAGTGATACTGAAGGTTTTGCCAGGAAATAAAACTTTTGGTCTTGTCATGCATTTAAAAATATATGTACTCCAACCTGGAGTTACTGGTTGTTTTGTCTGAGAACTCTTGTAAATTTTTCTCAACAACAGGAGATTATGAAAAGTTCATAACTATTGAGATTACTGATATAAAAAAGTAATGTTTCAGACATAGTTTTGTAACTGATTCTTGGGAATATGAATCTGGATTGGATGGTATAATAGGTGCCTTTATATGTTTTAATTTATGTATGAATCTAAGAGAATAGTTATGCAGTATTTACTGACTCTTGAAAGTAAACTGGTACATTAAATGGCTCCTGTTACTTTCCCTCCCTAAACAGTGGCTTTTTCAGATGCATTGTTTTATGCAGGTTAATAGAAAATATTTTCTGAAATCTGTATAGAATTATGTGCCTTGATTTATCTGAGCTTGCTTTTTTAGTTATATATCTATATAAATACACACACACACTAAAGAAACTCTACTAAATGTGTCTCACAGCAGTAGTGAAATGGCTCTCTGTCATAGCTCCCACAGAGAGGAGCTCCACGGTAGTCATTAGTAGTACAGGAAACCTCAAAGGTGGCAACTGAGACTTGAGCCTTCCCTGCAAGAGGAAATCAAAGCCGTGGCTCTACCACTGCTGGCTATTTCAGCAAAAAGAAGGCAGCTTTAAAAATCAGCAGAAAGGCATGGAAATGGTAAGATAAGTGGTAGTGAACCAGCTATATAGAAGATATCATTTCTGACCCAGGAGCTGGGCAATGAGTTTGACCTGTACAGGAATGTGTTTTTTTCCCAGTCTTCATTTTTCTTATGATTTTCTTAGGGATCCCTAACTGCAGGAAAATAGAGAGAATAATGCAAGTAAAATTGAGATCTCAAATGCAGGTGGGTGTGGACTTGGCCGTAGGTGCAGAGTTGTGAAATTAGGTGCTGTTAAACCAAAGCAACTGCCTTTCTTGTAACCTTATGCATCATTAATGCTCCTTTCCTAATCCTGTCTGAAGTCACGCACTATCTGCTGCAGACTCTTCTTCCTAAGCAAGTTCTTAACGACCATCAGTAGCTGTTGGACTCAGTGGGTGAAAACTGACACACGCTACAGAAGTCAGCGAATCTGTCTCATTCTTCCTGTGGCATTTTGCTAAGACCCTCTGGATTTCTGTGGGGAATCTGCATACTTTTTATCATGCTGAAAACCAAACAATGGCTAAAAATGTTCTAAGCAGAAGCTCAGAAGAAGCTGATATAGACTGAGGGTAGCCTCCTTAACAGGTCAGGGAAACAAGAGGATAGATTTGTTTTCCGGGAGAAGGGCTGAGATTTCAAATAGAGGCAAGTGGTTCTTTTTGTAGCTCTTGATTCTTCTTCGACAACACATTTTACAGTGCCACAAAATAAATAGTTTTAATTTCCTAAAGACGATTTCAAGTTCCCTCATGGTAAGAAATACTGTTAAGTTCTTCCCTGAGGAAAATGTTCCTAAACCTCCAGAACTATCACCGGTACAGAGCTTTACTCAGTCAGCTACAAAAGCTTTCAGTTAAGAAGAAAGTACTGTACAGTCAATAAGTGGAAGGAAAAATAGAAAGCTGACTTTTGAAAGCAGAAAGAAACAAATCAGTGTCCTCACAAAAGAGGAGTGAAATTGAGAGCCAATTGTCTAGAATAGTACTGTGGGCATCCTCACCTCCAATGAATAACGCGGAGAAGCAGAAGGCTTTTAGCACTTCAGGGAGGGATCACACCACAGCTTACATGGCACATTTCTCATTATTTGTGTTATGATAGTGTCTAGAGCAGGGAGAGATGATCTCTGGTGTCTGGTACATTTTAAATGGTGTAAGGTTGGGTCAGTCCATGGCTGGGGGAAATACCCTCCTGTGGAAGACCAGGGAGACAGAGGTTCCTTCCTCAAAGTCCAAGTTCACCAGAAGTGTGGGGTGGCTGCTCAACAGAGGCTTGCTTCTTTAAGAGGCAGAACTTCCTTGCTCCTGATGAGATCCTCACAACAGGCTCAGATTCCTATATTCTGAGAAGAAAAAGAAAGCCCTGCATGCCACCTGGAAATGTTTTAGTATGCTAGTTGCCTTAAAATATAAGATAAACTGCCATAAGGGAAACTGGGCACCTAATCCACAGTGGACAACATTAACTGGGGCATCAGTGCCCTCAGGACAATGATAAACTCACACATCATTCAAAATAGACGCTAGAAAATTAGGCAGAAAGAAACAAAGGCCCAAACTACTAAGTAAGCAGGTGTCGAGCTGCCAAGGCTGTTAAAGCTGTGTAAGACTTGCCAAAGATTTTATGTGTCCCAGTCTAATGTCAAAAGCAGAACCCAGCTTTTAAGCCTGAAATTAGAGCATTAACTGTGGCTCCTTGTATTGCTAATGTCTCTGCTCCTTGATGGAATAAGCAGAGATTTCTCCTGAGCTGACCCTTTAAACAAATCTTTTGGAGCTGCTTTCCATAGGCTCCGTATTTTTGTGAAAATATTAAGTAAAATAAAACAAATAGTTAACTTTCTTACCAAGTAGCATGTTTCAGGAATTATTAAAATAGGACACTGAATGGTTCCTAAAATAGACTCTTCTCCTACCTCAAAGCCAAAGCTAATAACAGATAATAAGAACCCAATGTGTCTCATTGTTAGCTGTCTCAGTAAAAGCTATTCCATTTGCCCTCCAATCATTTCTTTAATCACACTTTGGAGAAAATTGCACATATCTGGATTCATTGAAACACACTGTAATGTTTTGTTAATTGTGTCACATATAAGACAGCAGGACAATTTTTTTGAAAGGAATAACAGGTGAATAATCATCCTGTATGAATTTTGCTAAAAAAATGTAATACCTAAATCTTAGTAATGTTTTCACAGGGGTTAAGTCCTTTTCTGAGCCCCACTCTCATCTATGCTACTCACCAGTATAACAGAAATAAATATATTTTTCCTTTCTTGCTGTGCAGTTTATTTTCAGGGAGACAAACTTCCTACCACCACTGAACAGCAGTTTATACAACAAAATTCTTATTTTTCCTACTATGGATTCTTGAAGATGTCCACATGACTTGTGCATACTAAATCTTTTAAAACTCAGAAATGCAAACATGCAAATTAGTGCCATGAGTATTTAAGAACAGGAGTAAGGGATACTTGTGGAGTAATTGGAAAAATGGAAAAATTAAGTCTGGGGAGGGGTAGAAGATTGGGATTCTGGTCCTGAGATGCCTGGCTTTTTGTCTTTGTGGCTATGACTGGAATTAAGGCACTGCAGAAAGAAGGCCTTGCAGTATTGGAGTTAGTTAAAGTGTCTCTGCCAGCATGAACTCACCTTTGCTTGTCAATAAATACACTTTCTTCCCTTAAGCAAGCCAGACAACCAACTTTTTGCTACCATATAGTGTATTTTTCCTTGATACGCTTGTCCTCACAAAGGATACTTCTACTCTTATGTTTGCTTACCCTGCTCTGTTTCCTGGTTCCTTGAATTGCTAAGTTACTGGGGTGCATCCTGGCTGCAGAGAAAGGCAATGATGTCCCAGTTCATTTGCTGGCCGAAAGCTGCATGAGCAGCTCTTGCTGACACCAGTATTAAAATTGCACATCTGGTGGCTCACATTGCTCTGCCACCCAGCTGAGCGGACAGTCTTTGGGAAATAAACAGCCTGTGAAGCGCTATCAAGTTTGCATTTCTCTCTCTCCTCGGCTGTTCCTTTCTCATCCCTCCACCTTACTTCCCCTTCCCATCTTGCTTCTAGCTCCATCCCAGGCCTAAATCCAAGAAGGATCAGAATAGTATTAAGGTGTCTTGGTTTCACTTAAAATTGCATTATCAATCTGCTGAAGGGAATGTGGTAAAACAGCAAGGGACTGAAGAATATGTGGTGGTGGGTGTAAGCAGGGAATCAGGGGATTAGCAGTGAAAAGGAACAAAGGAGTCTGAAAAGGAGAAAAATCCTGGGAATGAGCTTCAAGGGAAAGAAATCAACCAGAGGAGCATTGTGCCGTTAGCCAGAGGATATAAACTCAGAAAAGAGATGTATAAAAATAAAGAAGATCAAGGAAGTTTGATAGGAAATAGAAATATGGTAAAAGGAAACCTATAGTAGTTGCGGGAATGATTACATAAATGGTTCGAATATGCAGAATAAAACAAAGACACAGAAGGGAAAAAAATTACACAGGTAATAAATATTTAGGATGGCTATACTGTGAGACACTTTATATGTGGATATGTCACAGGAATGTAAGGGAAAAAGAATGGTGTTACAAAATAGAAAGGAAAAAAGGAACAAATAAAATGTTTATATTTACTAAAGACACCCTACAAGACTTGATTTTACACACTCTATTAGGTATTTAAGTAGCATTTCACACTGGGGAAAAAAAGGCATCAGTAATTTGAAGGTCTTACAAATCAAATTCAACATATAGTAAATACTGAAATACTGCAGTGAAGATCCATATTATGAAAGGTAAGGAGGAGAGGTTGAGCAGGACTGTCCTTTCTGAGTCAGCCTCTGCACAGGGTATTAGAAAGAAGCCCAGATGGCTTTAAAACTAATTTTTATGTTTATTTTGACATTTAATTGAAGCAATTTCTTACGTAAAAGTTTGATTTCTCTATCATACAACACTTATTAAAGTTTAAGCAGAGCACTTTGAAATGTCAGGATAATAAACTATGAAAAATAGAAATAAATATGCAGCATCTCAGGTTTTATTACAGACTTACATGACTATATGAATTAGAAAAATTAGTATGAATAGCTGTTGAGAGAAGAATGTGGAGGCTGGTAATCAGATCTGAAATAGCTTACTGATTGGAAAGTGAGATAAATGTCTAAGCAATACTAGGAAGTATTAACCAAAAACTTGCTATGTTCAGAAGATTGCACTGAAGAGTTTAAGTATGTTGCATGTGACCAGAGATGCTCCAGCTGACTGGAGAGCATTTCACAGTGCAGGAGGGAGTAGATCCAGTAGATCCAGTGCATGGAGTACGGAGAGTACAACTCCTGAAGGAGAGAAGTTTTGGTAGGTTGTAATCAACTAAAGACCACTAGGTTTTTAAATTCATTAAAGAAGCAAAGAAAATAAATGCCTACTATTAATATTATTCAACTAAAACTTCTTTTATAAATTTAACCATGTCCCTGAGACCATGTGAGAAATTAAAAGTGTTATTTCCTTGTTAGGTTCTACCTTGAGTTATGTAACTCAGATGATGGTGGTTAATTTTGACTTAAAATTACTGCTGAAATTGGATCAGAAAAGAAGGTTGAAAAAAAAATGTTATCTTTTAAGTGATATACCCAAATTAGCCTTAGTATGCTGATACCTTCACATCCCAGCTCTTGTTATCAAATCCGTTTCTGCCCTCGATCCCTTATTTCCCAGATGTGTTCCTCTTACCTGTCAAACTTCTACTCTGCTTTCCACATGGCTCCAAGCACAACTGAAAACTATCTGGTTCCAGAACCACTGCATCTTTACCCATTCCATATATACCTGTGCTATGACCGCTTCTTGGAAACAGACACATGAAATCTTGGGTTGGAGACAGTGTAGAAAAGGTGAAGCATCCTATCTCGCTTTAATCCTTTGGGATGCTTGTTTGTATCACTGTGGCCTTTCTAAGACCTTCACTGGGGGAAAGTACCCTCTCTTGAAAAGCCAGTGTAATTAAGCTTATAATCAGAAAACTTATTTACAATTAATAAAGTTCAGTGTAGATATGATTAAGAGAATTGGGCTAAGCTTATAAATTTCTCACCTGCTTGACTTTTGGTAGTACATAGAGGTTGGTCCAAATCACATAGAGTCACACTGAATTAGAAGCATTAGAAGAAGCTTTCAGCTGAAGATTAGGCATCTGGCTGTAAGCTTGTATATGGAGATCAAGCCATACAGCTTAAAAAGCAATTAGCTTATCCTAAAATATGTGCTTTTATCTGCTTACTGAATAACTCTCTAGGCTCTGTTTGTGCTGACTAGGACCTTGTAGCTGTCTGGTGCCATGTGAGGTGCCCTCATGCATTTCATCACATGTCATGTTACAGAAGTCTGCGATGGTACCTCCAATCCCCATCTCCCTCAGGCATCTCAGATGCCACCAATCATCTATATCTAGTCAGCAACTGAATCAAGGAATTGAGACACTGCATGGTTAAATCTGTGTTTGTAATTGGAACCTGAATCTGCACTTTTAGTCAGTAATGGGACCCATCACTGTTTATCAGTGCATCACCCCTGCAGAACCATCTGTCTGGTATGTTCAGTGATTTCCAGATATATTTTGTGTTCACAGAAATAAGTTCAGTGTGTTTATTAGGGACAGTCTTCTCCTGGATCAGAAGGCACTAATTTCACATCAAAAGAGAGCAAAAAGCAAAAACAATTAGAATTCTCCCAGGAGGGGATGTGAGGATTTAAAGTCACAGAGAGTATAGCAGAAGAACTAATGGTTGTTAATTGCCTGATTTTTATAGTAGCCTGAAAATGAGAAGCTTTGTTATTGCAATGCTGGGAACATAGTAAGTTTTAAGGTGGGTCTTGCTACATTTAGGGAAGACATTCTCTGGGCTCAGCAATCCTATATCCAGTCTACACCACTTCCTTGAAAGCTTTGATTGCAGGTATACTAGCAGCAAGCCTAGTAGCTTGCTGTCAGATATGAAGATGTTAAAGAACAAACCAAAGAACAAACCACACAGGCAACAATTCCCATCATCCCCAAACAATTGTTATTTATCCCAGCTGATTCTAGTGCTGCAGTGAAGTGGGTGAGCGCTTGTAATAGACCAGACAGGTGGCAAGACACATGTAAAAGCATGAGATGTGAAAGCTACTCCAAACAGCAAAAGAAAAGAAGCTTTTTTGCAGGTACTGTTTAATGTTTAATGTAGATGACAGGTTTGGCAATGTGTCACAAAAGAAGGCTATTACTATAGCTCTATATTTTGTTTACCTAGTAAACAAATTATTCTATTATGACCCAAGCAGATACAAACAATGTAGTTATAATAAAAACTGCTTTATATTTTCAGTGCAAAATAGAATGAAGTTTGTTGAATTTTAAATGCCATTTTTATTGGTAAAATCAGCTGTGCCATGGCCCTGAGTCTATATCAATATGAACTTATACGGTAACAGCCCTTGTTTCAAACGACTGTGAAATGTTGTAGGTAAATATGACAACTACCACATTCAAACATATAATAAATCATACAAAATAGGATATGTGAAAAGAAATTAAACAATGCAATAACATCTCCTTCTTCCACCCAGAGGCAAAAAAAATCCCAAACAAACACAAAGAGCTAAGTTCTTCTAAATCTCAATTTCATATGCTAGCTTTTAAATGGCTGCCTCACTATGGTGCAAGCTGCCCATAGTTATTTAGAATAATTAAACTCCTTCAATATTTCATCCTTCAGCCATTCAAATATGTGGTATGGTTACCTAATAAAGATGATGTGAAATCATACTGGTCATATTCATTCTATTTCACTGGCACTTTCTTTTCCATATGATCACTATTTACTTTGAGTATTTTTTTCTGAGTTTGTAAAGGTATTAAAAATATTTTTTTTTCCATTAATAAGTAGGGAAAGGACGAGAAACAAGGAACTCATCGGTCAAATTTTTTAAAATTGTTATTTTGCATATAAGGATGAAATTCTTGAAGCAGCCTTTCTGCTTGGGTGGGAATGGATAAAAATAAGTTGTTTCATGATAATAATTAATAATTTATAGAATAAAAATAGCATTGATAATTAGCATTTATCTTTCAGTTTAATCTCTCCTATGGCTCTTCAGTTTATGTATCACTGCCTTATTACAAGAAACTTCAAACTTTTTTTTTTCTAGGATGACTAAAATCCTTGATGAGCTGATTATTGGTATGCTGAAATCATAATCATTTAATATTATCTCATTTTCTTCCTGTGCTTCTCTACCTGAGGCAAACTGATAAACAAGTTAAAGGAAGTCCCTTATTACACAGTCTTTATTAAATTGTGAAATTTTTTTTGCTGTGGAAATTGTGGAAAGTATAGTTTTCCCTGTATTGAAAAAGGCATAATCATATAACTCTAGGGTTATTAAGCACGATGAATTGTGGCATCTTATCAATTGATATCTGTGCTAATCATCTGAATGCCCTTCACAACTGATGCAGAGAAATAGGCCAGTGAGGGCTCAATTCATCTCATCCTAAAATAAATGTCTGAAATAGGTCAGGAGAACTGTGCAGTGCAAAGACAACCTAGGGTGGATACCTCAGGTACAGACCTCTGTGGAGAGATGAGGTTAATCTTACTCTGAAGAAAACCTCACTCAGGAAATCCCTGAAGCATAGGCCAATGGAAAATAGATGAACATACCAGTAGAAGATCACCATGTGCCTGTCTGATTTTCATATTCCTCTCTCAGCAGTTGTTTTTGGGCACTGTTGGGTGCAGGATACCGGAACACATTGGCTTTTCTCTGGAAAGAAGTGCAGCAACTGCACTGTCCCTTATGGTCTGAATGTGAAGGATGGTTAATGTTTTGATTTTGAACTGTCCAATATAAGTTGTACCATATGACTGACTGCAGTTCATGTATTCCAGGCAATACACACCTCTTGCTGAGGCAGGCACTGTTACCTAGAGGTGCATGTTCCCAGAGCTTCCTGCAATGGAGGAATTGTAAGAATTGTCCTCTTGGCAGTAATCCTAGCTCCCTCTGCTCCCAAACATTTTGTGTCTCATGGCTTTTTGCAGTTTGGAATATGTGGTACACCACTGGTAGTGTAAAGAAGGCTAGCTAGTCCTGGCCTTCTCTGTCTTCTGGTCTTCTGCTGGGATGGTGGATGTTCTAGGACAGGAAATGTCCTATTTCAACTGTATAGAGTGTGGTGCATTACAACAACCCTGTCCCTTGCCTTACCCTGTTGCAATAGATATCATATTAGCACATAAGAAATACATGTTCCTCAGCAACCACGTGTGAGGTAGGCATTTGTGTGCTGGTTCTGCCCAAGCAGGAAAGGCAAAATTTCATTAACTATGAGGATAGCAGCAGGATGACAAGCTGTAGGCTTAGCTAGAATCAGAGGAGACCTCTGGTTACGAGATCTCCACCTCTAGTTTGAAAGATCTTACCTGCCTCATACAAACTCCACAAATAAGTATTAAATATTGCACATCAGTTTCAGTTGATGTTAAGGGTGATGCTATTACAAAATTAAAGCAAATTTGGTTTTCCAAGACAGTTAACTATTGACGCAAAATCATAACAAGCTACATATTCAAACTCCAACCATGTTTATTTAAGTCTATACAGTTGAAGTACACAAACAAGCAAACTGAGCAGCAAAATTCCTGGAGTCTCACACATGTGGATTCTCCAGTGGCTTGTTTTAAATTTGACCTTTCTGTTGTTTTTTTGTTGGGAGACTAGATGTACAGTAAAAAAAATAATCCACTTATGTTTTGTGTAAGGTACTAGTTACATTCATAAAGCTTAAAATAATTTATTATGATTGAGAGATCCACTTTTATGAAATTTGGATGAAATTAGCTAGTAGCTTCAAAACTATTTAGGGTAGGTGGGTAGATGTATGTACAACTAAACCTAGTTTCCTCAAGAATTCAGACTACTAAAAGAGCTGAGAAGCTGATACACTGTTTGGCCCTAAGAAGTCACTCCATATCACGTGTCTTGTGCCAATTCACAGAGGAGACAACTTAATTGTGAAAGCTGGGAATTCATCTCAACACTTCTTTCATGGGAAATCATATTCTCTTTCCCCACAATGACTGGTTGTTCACTGTGCTGTGCCCATACAGAAAAGCTGTGGATTTTCAGCTTGGCTACTTTTAATAGCTCCACACTGGAAGGATTTGGCCTGACAAAGTGAAAATAAATGGCACCAAGTACTTTGGCTCACTTGTATTTTAATCTCAGTGAATGAGATTGAAATTAAGTAGATTTATCATCATTGGAGTAAAATTGCTCTTTTTCTTTCTTAAAACACTAGAACTCTGTCTGCATAACCAGAGGACAATTTGGTCCTCAAATCTCTCCTACTCTCTTTCACAGCTTGTTTGGGATATGCTTCTTGTGTCTGAAAAAAAAAGAAGAGGAGTGGGCACACTTCCTCTGGAGATGCAGGACAAGCAGGACATGAATCATCTCTTGACAGTTACTTTTTCCTAAGTCTTAATGTTCTGTGCATTTCCAGCTGCCTTTTTTCTTACTATTTTACAGGTGGAAAAAAGAATCTTTAAATATACTCTGCCACTATTTGAGAAAAGTATAATTTATAATTTTTTTTCATAATTTTTTTTTTCTGCAGAAATCTTTGAAACCTGGGGTACCCTCTTCTTTGTGTTGCTGGAAGGTTATTTTGAAAAATAACTAGTTTTCATCTCTTTTTCCCTTGTAATAGCACTTCTAATTACTGTAAAATACTCTGAAGTTATATTGTTGGTGATTAAAATCATGCAACCATCCAAAGTTTAAAATATCAAGTCTACATATGCCATTTATTATGGTAGATTTTATTGTCATTTTTAGAGATAAACAAAAATCAATTTGTGTTTTCTGATATTCAGATATATGCTTTTTGTTCTCAAATGAGGATGCCCTTTAACTTGTCAAATGTAGGAGATGAATATAACTAAGGTATTAATAGTAGTAATAAATAACAATGAACAAGTTAAGTTTTAGTCTCAAAGCTGTATCAAATCTCTAGTTAATTATAAGGAGAAGATGCAATTATGGCTGCTGGCAAAACTTACTGTTTTTACTTATGGATAGGCAACATAAAAACTTTAAAAAGGTACTACTTGCTTCAGTATCTATTTTCCACAAAAATATAAAATGCAGGCTATCAATTACTAGGTGTTTTATGATATTTTTATAAAATTAAATATCTAATATAATAGATATTATATATAATAGGGAAGAAAAATAAATGGTTGGATAGATACATATGCTTTATATAGAGAATATGTTACTGTTTGAAAAAAGAATAATAGGTTTAGTACAAAAATCTTTATGTTCAATAAACATAAACATCTTTTGAACTCCTACAAAAGGTAAAATGTCTCATACACCTTTCTGCAGAAGTCTGAAAATACCTCAAAACTACCTTCACTTGGAGATGTAAAATCAAGGTTTTCAAATTATGTTACTTAGACAAATTATCATACTTCTCCACTTTCCTTGTTTACCAAGGACATAATACACATTTTGTCCTTCTTTGTCTCACAAGTACGAATCAAGAAATCACTGACTGCTCTCATCATTATGAGATTTTAAAACACATGGTGGCTTTGATCTGTCCTCCACCCTCAAACAGGAGGCAAGACACGTGTGTGTATGGTGCAAGGCTGCAGAAACTTGTTTTAACTGTGGAGTGGGAAACTCCAGCTCCTTGCTGAATATCCAAGATCTATTTAATGCATCCTCTCCTTCCCCTTCTGTATTTCCTTAAGCACTGCTAATACTCTGGGCCCAAAACAGCCTACCAGAAATGAAGTTTGTCTTCAAGTCCTAACATCGATTCTGTGTCTTCATCTTTGCAGGTCTTCCTGGCTGAGGAAAAATACAAGTTTAAAAGGAGCTTTACCACTAACTCTTTGGGGAACAGTTGAAAGTCATATAAGAATACCTACATATAGTAGTTTTGCTGTAAACTGGAATAGTGTGTAGTTAAGATATTTCTATATATTATATTCCTACCACCCCTAATGGTTTGAGGGGGAAGGACACAATGTCCCAGTCTCTAGACATGGTCTCACTTGGGCCAGACTGAGAGCTGCTTTCTTTACACAGAAGGCTAAATCAGAACTTTTCCTCCTTTGCTACTGCAGAGGCACAGAGAAGAAATGATTTTAACCGATGGAAAGAAACCTACAAGAAATATTAAAAGGACTCTTTATTTATTGCTACAGCCATGAACTTTATTTATCCAGATATTTATGGACAGTTTTAATAGTATTTAACATATTTAATATTTATTATAAGAGTTATAATTATATTATAATAGATAAGGTTTTATTTTCCTCACAAATTGCAAGTTTCTGATTGGTTGAAAATCTGTTAGCTACGATAGGTCAGCTTGTGCCACAGTGTAGGCAGGCATAGCTGAGGTAACTTGGTATTTTATTAGTTATTAGTTATGGCATGCTATGTTTGGACGGTTTTATTGGTTGTACCCCTTGTCACTCATGTAACTCCTCCCTTTGTTCTAGTCCCTTCTTCCCTGAACCTATAAAAACCCCTGTTCTCCCCTCGGGGGGAGCGACATTTTTCCCCAGAGGGTGCCACAGCTTTCCTGGGAGCCCCCTTCTTTTTCCCTGGAAGTATCCCAGCTGCAAATAAACTAACAACAATTTCATCGAACCCTCGTGTCGCTCATCTCCTTCTCCGCTCTCGGGCTGCGACAGCTACAGCCAGAAGTACACAAATGTACAGTCCAAATTCTTATCTTTGACTTTATTTTCAAGACTGTTATCCTACACAAAGTCAGCAAGTTCCAAATCCTTTCTGTATATTTACAGATAGCTTCTGTCATACTACTTCTCTTTGACTCCAGCCTACAGCTACAAATCTCACCTTCACCTGGCATGTGCAGGACCTGTCCTCTAGGATAGGATCCTGTGATGCCCCTTGTCAGAAAAGCAAGCAGTGACCTCAGATTCAGAGGAGAAATTTTACATGGTTGAGTAAGCAGGGATCATGATATTTTTTAGATGTCTTATTGGAGTGCTGAAGTTCAGCTGTTACAACTGATCCTAAGTGCTTATTGAATATACTTTTTAGTCTGGCAAACAAGTTGTTGCCCTGCTCTGCACCAAACACCTTTAAGGTAAAGGCTACTGAGTATAAGGGGGCTTTCCTTGCCACTCTACCTTTTCCAAGGTAATCAGTATCAAGCACAAAAACTAGGAAAGCTATCTCGCTTCTACTCTTGATGTTGTATTGACTCCTGCCAAGCGGGAAGAGAAAACCTTCCAACCCATACAAAGCATTCTGTGGTCTATCATTTCCTGCACTGACTGCTAGAAGCCAAGCAATACAAACCCCGGGAGTGTTCAGGGTGGTAAAGAAAGAGGGAGCAAGCGTCTCAAATTACTTTCCAGTTTCTCACTGGAGTTCTTGATGAATGAAGGTTAGCTTTGTTCTGGGTTCCAGCTGTTCTACCTTGTGAGCCTTGTGAAGATATGACAACACCACTCGATATTTGATTTTCATGTAACCATTAAATAGCTTCTCTTTCCCCTCAGACTGAGAAATCCACTTCTTCTGTTCAAAATGTGAAACATCTGCCTGAAAAGAAGTGTCATACTTGCCGTCACAAAAGATGCCTCAGATCTGATTGCAAGGGCACTTGTGTATGAATAAAATCACTCAAGTACAAAAGTATTAACCAAAGTCTTGTATACCATTTAAATGACTGATTGATGGTGATGACTGATGATTGCTGTGCATTAATAATGCCCGAAGCTCTATCAGGCATAAAAGCAGTATTCTGTCTGGTAGATAAGAAACAGCTTTTGCAATCTATAGGCCAGATCCAGTGAGAGCACATGAGGTCTTTTCACTGTCCTTAGTTTATATTTTGTCCTGGGACTGAAATGGAGTCTGTTTGCTCTACGCTACCCCCAATGTCCTGAGGGCCATTTGGAGGAGGCAACATCTATGTGGTTGTAGTAACAGGCTGATATGAAATCAATTAAATAATACCAACCTCAGAAAACAGCTGCTCTGAGATAGCCTATCAAGTCAACTTCATCTTCTCAGACATTAAAAATATCATTGACATTGGTAAGGCAATTTAGCTGTATTTATTAAATTTACCTATACTGTTAATCTGCAAACTGGAGAGAGCCTTGGGTGATTTCTACCTTCTAAAGTTAGTATGGTAGACGCTACAGCAATTTACAGCTGATATTTTTTATTTTATTCTTGCTTTATTCAGCACTAAGGGGAAATACTGGAAAGCTTGAAATAAATATCTGTTATTTATCACTTTGTGGTGGGTTGACCTTGGTTGACCTTGGTTGGATGCCAGGTGCCCACCAAAACCACTTTATCAGTCTCTTCCTCAGAGAGACCGGGGAGAGAAAATATGATGAAAGACTTGTGAGTTGAGATAAAGACAGGGAGAGATCACCAGTTACCATCTTAGGTAAAGCAGTTTGGGGGAAATTAGTTTAATTTATACCAATCAAATCAGAGTAGGATAATGAGAAATAAAACTGTATCTCGAGACACCTTCCCCTCACCCTTCCCTTCTGCCCAGGCTCAACTTCCCTCTTGATTGTCTCTACCTCTTCCCCCACAGCAGCACTTGGGGACAGCGAATGAGGATGGTGGTCCGTTCATCACATGTTGTTTCTGCAATTCCTTCTGCTTGAGAAGAAGGACTTTTCACACTTTTTCCCTGCTCCAGCATGGGATTCCTCCCATGGGAAACAGTCCTCCATGAACTTCTACAATGTTGAGTCCTTCCCATGGACTGCAATTCTTCACAATCTGCCCCAGTGTGGGCCAGTTCCATGAGGTGCAGTCCTTCAGGCACAGAATGCTCCATACTGGCTTCCTTCCACAGGGTTCCCAGTCCTGCCATTAAACCTGCTCTGGCATGGGTTCCTCTCTCTACAGGGCCACAGGTTCTGCCAGAACCCTGCTCCAGTGCGGCCTTCCCATGGTGTCACAGCCTCTTTCAGGCATTCATCTGCTCTAGCGTGGGGTCCTCCAGGGGCTGCAGATGGATCTCTGCTCCACCATGGACCTGCACAGGCTGAAGGGGCACAGCTGTCTCATCATGATCTGCACCATGGGCTGCAATGCCTGGAAGCACCTCCTTCCCCTCCTTCTGCACTGACCCTGGTATCTGCAGAATTGTTTCTCTGTTTCCCACCTCCCTACTCCCAATTTTTCTATGACACACATACCTACTGATTTTAAGTTAGAATCATAGATCCTTTTCATTGTGGCTAAAATTGTGATCCAAAGGAACTATGGTTTTTTTCACCTTGATGGAGGCAAATAGTAAATCAGCAGTCTTTATCAATAAGATAAAAAAGATCAAAAGATCAAAAGATCAAAAGATCCTTTATGTAGAAATTTGGTTTCCTCTAGAGCAGTGGACTGCATTCAGTAAAATGTAAAACATGAAGAGGTTTTTTCCTTAAAATTAATCTTTAGGCTACAGAGCTGTTTTCCCCATGTTTTTGAATTTAAGTTGTCCCTCTAATCACTGTCTCTGTAAAGTCCCTTGACTGGGTCTTTTATTTCCCTTTACAGGCTAAAAATGCCATGTTCTTTAATTCAGTGAGTTCTCTGATGAAATGTGGTTCGAATTGATGAGATGTTGCAAAGCTGCTTAGTTCAAAATACAGACTAGACAGAAACCTCTTATGGTAAATGTAGTAAAAAATGCTTTGAGTGAAATAGATGTTTCGCTTTGGAAAACTCAGTTAAGTTCTAATGACTACTGCCTACTGCTTTTCCAGCATTGTAATATATTCAAATGGAAGAGAACAATCTAGATATTTGATGATAAATTACTGAATGAACCCTTTGTGTGTTATTTCATTCTCTTTATCAATGATTAAGTGTTTGAGCTATATTTTATGTATATTTTACAATATTAGTGAAACATCACCTTATTAAACTGTGGGTACTGTTAAGAGCTAATTCACCTGACCCAGGAAACATTTGGAAAAAAGATTAGGAAAAATGTGATACACACTTGCCTTTGCTGAATGTTCATCTCCTGTTTCAGGCTTCTCTCCATTTCTTATTGTGGTTGGTTGAGCAAAACAATTTCCTTAGACAAAAAAGAAGAGATGAGGCTTGACTTTTTTTTTTTTTCTTTCTTACAAAATCCAGGCAAGAATGAATGAATGGACCAATCCCATAAGATGCTAATGGCTACTCACTCCGTTGGGACATCAAAACCTGACATCAGGCACTTTCCTTCTCTTGTTTGGTCTCCCCTGTTGCAATTGCCCCTTTTCCACTGTTTTTGCTGGGTGTCATGGTCAGACAGATCAGGTACAGTGTGGAGGAGTCACTCTGACCCAGGCACAGGTGACTTGGGCTCCAGCTGCTGTCTGTAGAGCGCTGCTGACACAGGGATCCAGGCCCACCAATCTGATACAGGCTGTGGCTATTTTCCTCTCTCTAAACCTCACTTTGGATGTACAAACACTTCAATGTGTTGCTTTTTTTCAATAGAAATGACAAATCATGATCACCTTTTGATCTGCTTTGTCATTTGGTTATTATCTACACTCCCAACATTTTCTTGTATTTTCTTGGCTCTGCATTTTTTTTTGCAAGTCTAGTTCTTCCCAACCCAGAGTTTAGAATAACTCTGATGTAGTGGGTTGACCCAGGCTGGATGCCAGCTACCCACTAAAGTCACTCTCTCACTCCCTTCTGCAACTGGACAGAGGAGAGGAAAACACTATCTAAGGATTCATGAGTTAAGAGCTGGGGGAGGTCACTTACTGATTACCTTCACAGGAAAAACAGACTCCAAATAGGGATAGTACTTAAATTTATTACTAACAGAATTAGAGCAAAAGAGTGAAAAGTAAAATAATCTTAAAAAACACCTTCCCCCACCTCTTCTTCCTTCCATGTTCTCCCTCCTCCCTCCCAGCAGTGCAGGGGGATGGGAATGGGGGTTGCAGTTGTTGTTTCTGCCCCTGCTCAGGGAGAGGAGTCCTTCCCCTGCTCCTGTGGGGTCCCTGCCACGGGAGATAGTCCTTGATGGAGCTCTCCAGTGTGAGTCCATCCCTCAGGTAGCAGTTCTTCCCAGACTGCTGTCCCGTGGGTCACTCCTCCATGGGGTGCAGTCCTTCAGAGATGAGCTGTACCGGTGTGGATCCCCCACAGGGGCCACAAGTCCTATCCGGGAAAAACCTGCTCCAGGTTACTCCTGAATGGCTTGGCCTTGGCCAGCAGCAGGAAGTCATCCTGGAGCCGGCTGGCATTGGCTCCACGGGACAGGGGAAGCTTCCAGAAGCTTTTGGCAGAAGCCACTCCTGTAGCCCCCACCCCTGCTACCAAAACCCAGTCACAGAACCCCCCTACAGTCTGCCCTGATCTTCTCTAGCTGTTCCTGGGGAAGGTCTTCACCTGGTGTTCATTGATGTTATGACTATCTAAATAAGGCGGGCAGGTATTACCCAACGTGACAAGAGCAAACTATTTAAATTTCCTGAGATTCTTTTGGTGTTTATGAGCTCTCTGTCAGAATGCAAGTTAGGTAATCAGGTGTCCTTTACCATGTTTGAAGGTCTGGAATTTGTGTCACAAAATTAAGCTCTAATGTGTCATGCACATTTGATGAGAACTTATCTTCTTGTAAATCCCTTGGGAAGGGTATCAAACACAGGACTTGGCACGCTAGTCTGTCTAAATCCTGTAGGTAACCTTGTTTTCCGAAAAAAATTGCAACAAAATATACATTCGTGTGTTAATGAGCAAAGAAGGATAGGAAATTTAGAACTGGGTGAACACTGTAAAAAAAATTGAGTGATCTGAAGTTTGTTTGGATCCAGGGTTGTAATGTGGGTTTATATAATCATAATAATACCAAAATAATAATAATTGCACTCTATCATGTCGTCAAAATTGATCATTTTAATGATGCATTGAGTTGTAGTAGGTAATTAATGGCTTGCTTGTACTTTGTTATTTAGAAGATAATAATGTTATAATTCACACTTTAAAATAATTTGAAGATGAAATCAATAAAAAAGCAAGTATGCATTTTTATCCCTCTGGATTATTGCATAATTTAGAAGAAAGTGGCACATGAAGAGAATAATCAACAGAGCCAACATATTGTTTTAAAGCAGTCAGGCATTTATAAATAAACAGAGAAAATTCTGAATGCCTTTCTGATTAAATATACCCAGATGTTTGAGGCTTCTTTAATGGGTGATGTTTATATTCTGTGGGCATTGATACTGTTAACTTCAATAGTGGGAAATCTCTTGAAAGACAAGTGGCTGTCAAACCCTGCTGTGATTCCTACAGTGACTTTTCTCAGAAAATTGTTTACTGTTAGTGGGATCCAAAACACAGAGATTTTCATGAAGACTGACAGATGCTATCATTTTTTGGTCACTGCTAAAACAGCACGACCAATTCATTTCAATAAAGAGAGTCAGGGGAGAAATTTCCTTAGAAAATTATAATCTCCCCATAGAGGAGCAAGTTCACAGAGATATGGCTGGAGGCTGCTGTAAAACCCATAGCTGTTGTATTAGTATTTAAATTATTTATGAGAATGGAAATGTTAACTTTTTATATAAATAAAAAAGATGAGAAGTTTTTACAAAGCAAATGATGTTAATGCTCTTCCTCTTCACCCATTACTTTTACTCTCAGAATGACTTTGCCAGAGTCTTTTGAATCAATGGGAGTTTTACCAATGACATTAACACATGTTGGATCAGACCTATAGAGCTTTATAGTATATTACACAGCATATGAATTATGAAAAACATATTGAAACATTTTTACCCAGCTTTCTTTAGGAAAAAATGAAACTCATAGATTTTGAAATTGTACACATACTTGTCTGAGCATCGCTGGTAGGTAGAGACCCTAAAATACATGATTTATGTTCACAGTTAGATACTTACTAATTTAAATAATTGAATTTGCACATACAATTTACCAGAACTGTAAAATACCTATGTATGATTTTGGCAGCTTTAAAATGAACTGGCAAAAAAGAATGTTATCCTTTCATATTATGGCCTTTGCAGCATGTGATTTACTTATTTACAGGAGAGTTGTATTATGCACCTAATATTGTATTCCTGGAGCTGCAACAAAGCTCCTTAAAAGTGGAGGACATAACATTTTAGTCCACTCAGGCTAAATGAAAGAGTGATTAACTGAGCCACTCTTCTGAAGTGACTGAAACAGTACAACAGTGTCTTAAGCCACGAATCTGTTCAGGAGCCCAGACTTCTGCCAGCTCTGCTGTCGTGTGACCACAAATAGGGTGGCACAGTGCTGGTTTTAGATTGTAGCTGAATGTGAGCATAGCATAAGGGTAGAAATATGCATGAAAACCAGAGAGACTCCAGCCACATCCAGAGGATGATTTTTGGTATGAACCTGAGAAGAAAAGGTAATTAAGGGATACATTGGTTTGAATGATGATGGAAATTGGGTTTGCAGTCATGAGTAAAGGAATATTTCTCTCTTGGTTTTTTTTTTGGTTTTTTTTTTTTTTTTTTTGGTGGTTTTTTGTTTGTTTGTTTTTGGTTTGTTTTTTTTTTCCTCCATAATAAAAACCAGGGTGAAGAAAATTTTTATCTTGATGTCAATTCTTCCTCTTTACAGACACATTCCATGAAACTTACACTTCAACTTTTTGGTTCTCAAGTGGTAAAAGATTGCTGTTAATTTCAGTCCTCAGAATATGTCTGACACATAACCACAAAAAATGAGGAGGGTCTGACTGTGGTCTTATGTTGTCTGTTGTGCACTATCCCTCCTCAGTTTAGCTTTCTACTAACGGGGGAATCTTTCACTGCTATTAGGATTTATTTACCAGGAAGAGAAGCACCAGTTCACTCAAAGATCCAGTGGAGACTGGTTATTTGGTAAAGAACAATCCTCTCCAAGACTAAGTAACACTTTTGTCTGTTAATGCCAGCTTGAGAAAGCCCAGACTTTCCTCCTGGTTATCTCAGACAGTTGTTAAGACCCTAAACTGCATCCTCTGTTGAGGTGGCACAAGTGTTTGTGTGGCCATATGACTGCAGTTATAGCAGGGATCTAAGAGATCAAAATTCCCCCTTTTTTAGTTTGTTTAATGATTTTGCTGAGAACTAGGCTCTGTTACTGCAGGGCAGAAGTTTGGGGGGAAGGGAAATAAGCAACTGTGGAAGGGGAGGACTTTTAGGCTGACTTAAGCATCTCTTTAGTAGCAAGTGGGACCACTGGCACACCTCCAGGGCTGTGTGAGAGTTGCACCAGGAATAGAAGGGATTCACTAAACAAAATTCTCTGCACTGAGAGTGCAGAGTGTGGGTAACTTGTGTTTTGGAAGGTAGGTAACTTAGGAAGAATAACTGCTTTGAAAAACACTTTGGTAAGGATCTAATTTTTTTCAGTCTGAACGCTGTTTTGCAAAGATAAAACACTGCAGTGTGGTTCATCATAGCTCATTGTCTGCAAGGCTCCTCTGACTGTTCTGAAAAGTGAAGGCAAGTAATTTTTCTCTGTGCTTGTCCATTAACCTACACATGTACCATAATAGAGAGACCTTGTACAATAAGCTATGCAAAATTTAGTGTCTGATTTGTGTCCTTTAATATGAAACATGTTACTGTTTTATATTGCAACCTCAAATTCAGACAGAGTTGCTCATCAATAATTCATGGATAGGTTATCTCAGTTGCAGATGAGCTTGTACTGTTCATGGAGAGAACCTTCATCTGCCTTCCTGTACAGCATTTCTGAATCCGAAGTGTCACCAAACCCGATTCAGAGACATACTATTTGCTTCTGTGAGAAGCTGCACTTCAATTAAGAAGCTCCAGGTACAAAGGTTATAAATCCTGGCGTAATTTTGCTTAGATACAGGTATGTTACTTCTGTACCTGAGTAGATTTAACCACACTGTGTGGTGTTCTGGATCAGGCAGACGGAGTACCATGTGTTAATATCACACTTGCTGTAGGGGAAAGTAGTTCCCCTAAATCTCCTACCTTTCTTTTCTTCAGTATAATAATATTTTAGAACTGAGTTTTCATTTTCTCAGTGATTTTGCATTTCCCATAATTTTGCATGTCCTTGTATCCTCCATCCCTATGTATGAACTGCACAAAGTCATTTTTCTTGATTGGAAAATATGGGAAGACAAGAATGTGCCTATGTCTAACTTTCATTTACGCAGTGGACAATAAAACACACTCTGTGAAGTAGAGTAGCACAACTCTGCATTTTAAAAAGAGGAAGAGGGAAAAAACCCACATCCCTTTTATTATATATTTTATACCCATCATTAAGTAAAGCAATAATATTTCTACATGTGATACTAGAGTAAAAAAAAAAAAAAAGATTTAAAATTATATGGGAAACCTTGGTAGGATAAGGTTTCTTGGCAGTTAGATCTCAAATCTGTCTCTGTAAAGTGTTTGATCTTTTTACTTACATGGGAAGAAGAACCAGAATCCAAGTACAATTTGAACAAATAAACCAAGGGAGTTGGTGACATGCTGCTGAATTTCAGTCAATGGTGAGAAAACAATCGACAAAAATAAGGAGTTCTCACTTCAGGCCAAACCATTTTAAGGCTCCTGGATAAATAATGCTGCATATGTCATCAACACATCAGTCCAAAGTCTTTCTAAAAAGTAGAATTTAATTATTAGTTTGCTAAAAAGTATCACTTGATGAAGCAAAGCCACAAAATATTTATTGTAAAAAAAGCCTAGCTGACAATTTTTTATGGTATCTCAGAAGCTCAAAAAGTTCAGTAAAATACAGCAGTGTCAAGGTACATCTTAGGACATTAAATACAAAGACACTTAAGATATAACAGCAGTTTCATATATTAAATAAGTGATCTAAACACTGTCTAAGTCTGAAAGGGTAAAAATTGGGACTTTCTTTTCATATTTTCTATAAAAACCATTCTGCTTCCAGGGGACCAGATCTGCCCCTCTGTCTGCAGATCTGTCCACTCAGCTGTGGTGTGAGGACAGCAATGCCACTACAGCTCAAGCCAATTTTATCTAAGCTGAGAAAATTACTTCTCTGCAAGGAAGAGCGATTCCTTACACTACAAGGAAGAACCATGAGTAGCTCATTGGTTCAAGTTTCCCTTGTATGTGTGGATCACGCAATCATAATAAAACCTTTCTGCCTTTAAGCCCCTTGGAAATTACTGTGTATAAAGTGAACCAGAAACAGGAGGAGAGGGTTAATGTAGACCCAGTATGCCAGAGCTGGATGAATAATTTATTCCTTGAAATTTTTCTCACTTTTCTTTCTGAAAATTGTCTGCAAACAGTTTACTTTTTTCTTTCATTTGGTATTATTCAAAGTTATTTACTGAATAATTTCTGCAGTTAATTCCTGATGTGCATATCCTTCATGAGCATCTCAATAGCAATTCCTGTTAAACATTCAGGCTGCCTCAGCTAATTATTGTGGGATATGGAAGCCACACTGTACCATAAGCCAAGCTGAACAAGTGTTCCTAAACATACTTTAAGACTGTTCCTCCTGTATGACAAGGACCTCCTTGCACATGAAGAGGGTTAATTTATTTAGATATTGAAATAAAATCCAGACTGAAAGCTTTAAAGAGAAAAAGTAGTAAAGGGGTAAAAGCTAAAATTTTCTTTGAACTATGGACAAATTGAATGGTAGAAAGACATAAAGTATTAGTATTCAGCGTCCATCTCTAGGATAAAATCCACAGACCTACACTTCTCTTTCAGTCCTGGTTTCTTATTTTTAAACTGTCCCCTGTCTCTCACTAATCCTGGGAATATCATGCCTTGACTTCCATTTGGTATTGTTCAGTATAGGCCTTGCTGCCCCTACCTGAAGACTCCCTTCAGGGCTTTCTGTCTTGCATACTTTGTTGATATCTGTAGATAGCATGGCCATCCTGATAGCCACTCCCATGTTTATCACTTGCAACACCCCTGCCTTGTTTAATTTCTCTGGTTCTGTCTCCAACTTGCCAGTTCTTACTTCATAGCTAGTCAGGCAAGGTTCATAGTAAAAGAATCCCAGCAGGCCTTTTTTTTTTTTTTTTTTTTTTTTTTTTTTTTTTTTTTTTTTTTTTTTTGAGATTAACAAATTTGGACTTGCCCAGTAATACCAGTTCCAAGCTTTACTGTGAACATTGCTCCTATAGCCTAGCCCATTTCTTCCTTCCACTGGCTGAACTTTCTGTCTCATTAAGCACCAGTAATGGTCCTTCATGGTCTGTTTCTACTCTACCTATCATTTCCCAGTCATTTGGATGGACTGTGGTGCCAGTCTCCTTCAACAATTCTGATAAATCTTTAACAATCTTCTCAATCTTCTTGGGTTGCTCAGCGCTGCTCTATCCTAAATCTAGAGAGGACTTTCCCTTTATCCCCTAAAAAACTGAGTCTTCGTCATTCTGCAATTAATCTACATTAATCATGTCAATAATTTGATTATTTTGCCATTCTTTTCTCTTAACTGTACTCACTTGCTTTGTCTTATATTAAGATAGCAAATTGTGGGAGCCAGAGTCAACTGTTTGTTCTCTATTCAAACATCATTTGCAGGCCTGAAGCTCAGGAGTGCTTGCTTCAAGTCACAGAGATGGGAAAAAAAATGAAATTTTACTTACACAGAAGGCAAGCTGTTATTTAATTTAATTATCAGTGATTTTCAAGAAGATACCGTGAAACTTTAATTGATACTACTTTGTCAATTAGGTAAGTTCAAGAAGATTGTAGACCCCACAAAAGTAAAGCGGAAAATTGAGTGATTCAGTCAGCAGGTGACAATATCAAAAAATCACTTTAAAAGTGTTCATACACCTGTCTGGACTTCTCACAGTTGATTTCTGAATGAAAAAAAACTAGCTTGGGAAAGGATTCAGGTCTCAAAGTAAGAGCTGATTAGCAGTCTGATCTGGTACTGAAATCCCCATTTTCCTGTGTGTAATTGCCTTTCAAATGTTCAAATGCTGAAGGTTGAAAGGTAGCATGCTGTGCTCATAGAGATCAGTGTTTGCAATGAATATACGAATTCTCAAATTTTAACTTGGTTTATTGCCATTTCACCCACATACAAAATTCATAATAAGAGCAAGACATATGTTATTAAGTGTGACAGAACAATGTATATATTAATGTTAATGAGCCTATATTTGCCTTGACCTAACAGCCTTACAAAATTAATTGTATTTCAGATTCTTTAGTTTTCATATATATATGTATATAAGAAATCTATGGGTGGTCACCACTCTTTAGATATTTACATTCAAAATGTCCATAGCCAATTGAGAGAAATAGGAGTTTAGTGGGATGCAATTGCCATAAAATACTGATTTTAAACTTTTGAATAAAGTGACTCACATTCAATGTTCAGTGAGTGTGGAGGGAACCCAGACATTTACCTCCAAAGCAAATTCCCTCTCCATCCTGCCTCTGATTACAATTACGCCAAGTTTTGAGAATTCAATCTCTTTACGATCCTCCATGTTTTTAAGTGTTCTCTATTCATTAGAGCGCCCTAAACACTATCAAATATCTCCAATAAAAGTGTTAGTTTTTCAGAATGAAAAAAAATCTTGTCTTCTCTTGAAGGGACACAAGGTGAACACCTTTTAGCCTATAAAAATTTTTTTTTTTTCTCAAAAATCTCTTGTTGCCTTGATTTTGTCACCTTGATTTTGTGACTTTTTACTTCTGTGGTAAGCCCTGACAGACCTTCATCACTTCCTGTGGAGAGGATGTTATTGCTACGATTATTTCTTTTGCCTTCAGTGGCCCAAACACAGTGTGCACAGCAGTCCAAAGACAGAATGTGACAAGCTATCGAGTCTCTTATTAATTTATGTAGTCACCTAAATCTGTTTATCTGCGGGATAACCAACTTAATAAAATAAATTCACTTAAATCTTGATTATTGCTTCTAGCTTTCCAGACCATCAAATTAACTGCTAGTGTCTTTATAAATTAATGAGTAGGAAATATTAATGATGATAAATTTAAGTGATGTTTTGGACTAATTACTGTATTTCACAGAAAATAATAACCTTAGAGTAAGTTTATCATTAAATTTGCACAGTAAGCTTGCTTTGCTTTGAGATCTTCTATTTTGAGCTCTGTTTTGAGATATGAGAAACTAAGTACCTATGGGTCAGGCATAACATTTAAGTCTCAGTCTTTGTATGGTCTCATTTCATATTGCCAACAGCATCTCAACTTGATAGACCACAAAGTTAGGTTCTCAAGCAAATTTTGTCATAAATCAGAATGCTTTATCTGACTTATATTGTGGATATTCCAAACTGCTAATTTAAGTGTCAGCAAGATATTTAATAATACCTAATACTATTGTAAGTCTTATGTTACTCAAAGAGATCATTTACTTTGAGAAACTCATACTGAACCGAGCTTTATTTCAAAACAATTATTCAACAGAAATTATCATTGAGTACAGGAAAGCTGCTTACAACAGGATAAGAACATCTCCATGGAGGTGAAGAAACTGAAACAGCACAGCAGCTGACACACAAAGAGTGGAGGAGGATTTAGACAACAGGTTGAAGTGGATTGAAGGAAAGACCAAAGGAACAGTGACAGGGCTGCAGCTAGAAGTCAGAAGAGCGGCTAAAGCAGAGTTTCAAACACAACTGAAGCAAAGCAGTTGGAAGTACAAAGCAAAATCCACAATCTAAAACAAAAATGAACAAAACCCAACCCTTTTTCCCACAGGTGGTCCTTGACCCTAATTCCTGAGCAACCCTGAAGACTCCTTGTGCATGAATCTTTGGAAGATATAAAATACTTTTATATAGGGGTTTGGCCAAACTTCAGCAACATCCGATCTGAGATTCTCCAGGTAGGCAGGATTTCGTGTAACCCGTGTGTGATGTTGGATATCAGACATGCTTTATCTTTAATCATCTTTATCTGAAAATTAAATATAGTTTACCAATTTATACCATTTAACAAACATATGCCATATATTCCACCATACATTCCATTACTGCTTTCCTTTTTTTTTTTTTTTTAATGAGAGGATGATAAGGGATAACTGTACAAGAATGGTTCTTTTATACATGTTTGAGTGGTTAAACTAAATGCAGTGAGCAATCAGTCCAACTCACCTAGTCCCAATTTTTTCCTCTATTCCAAGAGCAGTAACGAGCATTACTGGGGCACAAGTATAGTATATATTTCCATATCACTTCCTAATATACTAAGTTTCTTTATGAGGTAAGAAACCATGTAATGAAAGGAAAGAAACCCATCAGAAATAATCTTGCCTCCTTCACTCTTTGCGACAGTTTTGCATGAAGATCCTTGATCCAGTTGCTGCCTTATTGTTTTTTATTTTGGAGGGTTTTTTTTCCTTTTCTTGGAAATGACATTTCCCTTTACAACAGAAGGTCCTCATATCTTAGAAACAGATTATTTATTTGTACATTAGCTAGCTATGGAAGTAAAATGTTGAGAAATGTTTAGTCTGTTTGACATGCTATTTCATTTCACCACAAAATTAATGTTTTTTACCTAGGACTGTTTTTCATTGTTCAAAAATAAAATATTGGATTTCCTAACCTCAAAATTATATGTGGCTATCAATTGCCAGAAGGAGCCTTGAGGGAAGCTGACAATTATGAGGTAAGGAAAGAAAACATTTGAAAAAACTTTTTAATGCATCACTTTAGGGTAAAAGAGACATTGTAGAGAGTGCTTGTCTTAGCTTTACCATTGTTTAGGGGAAGATCTGCAATGACTACAAGGTCAGTTTGACTACCATTGTAGTGAGATGGCTTTTCCCAGTCTGGACAGGTATGGAAGAGTGGAGTTGCTCTTGTGTTACTTGTTAACTCTTCAAATTATGCTCTTTTGTGTTTCAGAAGAAATAATAGGAATTGTTCCATGACTCTGGATTTTGCTTCCATTAAACGAAATTTTGGAGAAATATATGTTTGTTCATTGTAACAATACTGAGCCAAAATCAATCCTGAAGACAGTGAAACTTCTAGGAAGGTTGCAATCAATCTGGGGATGGGTATTTTATGTCTTAGAGTATCAGACTCCCTCACCATTCTCTCCTCAAATACTTTCTATTAATTTATGTGGAAAATCACAGAATAAATGAAGACTTGCCTAGTCTGGGACTTGTGAGCAATTTTTAGGTTATAGAATTTCTGTCTGATCCTCAAAATTTAGAATTGTATGTCTTCTTTTCCCATTTATAAGCTGGAATAGTTCTTCTCAGGGGATATAGAAATTTTACAAATGATGGTCAGCTCTTCAAAACTTTACAGTGCTGAAAACCACGGTACCACCTAAGAAAAATGAGTTGAAATATCAATATTACCGTATTCTTTCCATTGATGTAATTGTTTATATTTATTTTGCAAGTTTTAAACTATTGATCATTTGAATATTGTTTATTAGCCGTTTTCCAGTGTAGATCTGTAGGGCAAATGATGCAGAAATTTACACACTGAGAACTGCTTGACAATTTCAGTATTAATTTGTTGCTTAGATAACCACAATTCTCACGGTTTGATTAGTCCTATCATATTATTACAATATGTCATACTACTTTCAGTTTAATGTTTTTGTTCTATGCATCTAATTTATTTCTTTCATAATTGATATGAGATGCACATATCTTGTGAAGTGCTGTGGGATGTGTAACATGAAAGGTTCTGTACAGGAACAACTGTTTTTCTTATTAGAGTGAACTGCAACAAGACAGATTAAACATTCAATTAAACAGGAAATTTGCCCATGTAAAAAGCTCACCAGAAAGAAGCTTAACAATGTTCATTTTTATGAGGTACTAAAGTTTTTGGAATCAATTATTTTGAAAGCTCATCTACTTTGCTTACAGGTAAAATAATAACTAAGTTATTTCAGAAAAAGGGCCAAGTAGTATTTACATAAAGTTCCACTGTAAAAATATGACTATTATTTCTTTCCTAGTTTTAAAATACTTTGGTGAGAGAAATGAAAATACTCATAAAAGGCAACCACAGTATGTTATGAACCACCTTTATGGTTCATTATAGGTTTGGCTTAATGCTGTTGGATTAACACTAAAGGTTAATGTTTGCATAAAATATGCATGATTAGTTTAATACTCTGGAACTGTGATCAGGTTCTCTAATGTTATGAAAGGGAGTGACATGATACATGGTTAAGGCTGACACAAATAGAAGTGTGATATATTTCCAACAAAACTGGTCAAGGGTATTTTCAAAATCCTCACTTATGTGATAACACTTCAAAGCCAATCTGTGCCAATGGGAGATTTTGTGTTCAGCTCTAATAATTAAACTGTTTTCTGGCTGCTGGAAGTGCATGCATTTCTAATTTTCAGTGCAGGCAAAGTGCTTGCAGAATGATACGTTCAGATTTTCTTCTTGCATTTTTTGAGCCCTAGGTATTGTGCAGAATGTTTTTGTTTTAGGCATTGATTATCTTTGTCATGCTTTATTGCCAGGAGAATGATAGTATTTCTTATGCATAGACTTGGAAATCTGTATCTAACTGGCAGATTTCACTTATTGCTTGTGTAGAAGTGTCTGCCAAATCTCTTCACTTACCGACAAATGATTTATAAATTTATGATTTATTCTTTCTAAAACCTTGATGATGCCTCAGAGATAATTACAGTTAGGCATTCTTTCATGCTGTCAGGGAAGAACAGTATATTTAGCATGTATTTGGATAAATATCTGCCATAAAACTCAGATAGGCCATGAACTTTCACTGCTGTAAAGGGTCTTCTGGATAGCAGATAATGAGAAAAGCCTATGGGCTCTCAACACAAACAAATAACACACAGTAATCATCATGACATATGGACACAACTATAGATGCATATACACATAATGCATTGCTTTGTACCATTATGCACTGTATACCTGTCAGGGCAGGTTTTGTTTGTTACACCTATGGATATGAATATTCACCAGAGAAGAAGTGCCAGTAAGCTCTGACATTTGTACAACCTCTGAATGAATGAATCATGATAAATCTCATAACCTGTACTCACAATGACGGCCCAGTAGTGATTAAATAAAGAAGCATATGAGAATGAAATCAAACTGGATTACTTTACCTGCTGCTCTTTCATTTTGAGCATGTGTACTATGTCATCACAGTTACTTATGGACTCATCAACTGTTGTTTTCTAATGCACAGGATAGGCTGTCTTTTATTTTTATTTTCAATTTCCCATAGGAATTCTACATCCTATTTGCTACATGCCCTCTTTCTTTTCTATTTTTTTTTTTTTTTTTTTTTTTTTTTTTTTTTTTTTTTTTTTTTTTTTTTTTTTTTTTTTTTTTTTTTTTTTTTTTTTTTTTTTTTTTTTTTTTTTTTTTTTTTTTTTTTTTTTTTTTTTTTTTTTTTTTTTTTTTTTTTTTTTTTTTTTTTTTTTTTTTTTTTTTTTAGCTTGGATTCTTTTAGACATCCAATTTGTACAACTGATAGCATGGCTACAAGAGGACATAGAAGGAAAAAAGAGGCCATTCATGGGTGTAGTAGGGCAGGAAAGATCTTCTAAGGCCAGTGTCACTGCTGTCAGTTGTGTAGTATGTGACTACAGCCTTATGTAAGGTGAGTGATGCCCTTCATGCTTTAAAGTGAAGAGTTTGGTGTAAATGAGGCAGCAGGCTCAGGAGTAGAACTCATTCTTCAGGGCAGCGTTTTTTCACACACGTGTAAGCCTAATTTGGGCACACTTCTTTGAGCATGGCAAAAGGCTGTTTATATCCCTGACATAAATGCCTGGCAAAGGTCAAGATCCTGTTTCAGAAAACTGAACTCCTGTGTGAACTTATTTTGGAAGAAGTCATAAGACTGCCTGTCAGGGATGAAACAGTGCCCTTCCCCCAGCTTTGATCTAGGAAATAATTGTAACATAATGGCTGTTTCCAAGAACAGAGAAAACATCCTTACAGAGATAGCCTCGTTTCACTTCACACGTGAAATTACAGTCTAGTAAATTGACATTTGGATAAGCAATAAGCCAAAATAAATAGTCTATAACTACGGACAGGTTTTTAATGGGCACTGCTATCAGTCTTGTTTATTCATTGTGTATTGGTTATGTAGTCCCTAGAGACCAACAAATTTAATGACTGAATACTCATTTGTCCTTTTTACCTAGGCTTGGTTCTGTAAAGTTCAAAAACACAAGTGCAAATTCACTGGAAATGGATCTTATGGAGAGCTTGTTTTAGAGGTTCACTCATGTGCAGAATGAGTTCTTCAACCCAGAAACTGCTAATCTGTTTTGATTACCAAAATATGTAACACTGAAATCAAACATTTGTGCAACATTTATAAATGCCTGTAAAATGCAAGGAGCTCATGGTATAATATGAGCAGTCACGCATTTTTGGGAGATGAGGTAACATTCTTCTGCTAAGTGATATCAATCTTAATGTAATTAGTTTTAACAGCATGCCCTTCATTATTTTTTTTCTATTTTTGCTGCAGTTATCTTCATTTTGTCTTCATTCAGCAATATCTCTTCATCTGTCAGACTGACAAGAACTTTCTCAAAGACAAACAATGCTAATGAACCGGAGACGTCTCTCAATCAATGTCTTTCTTTCCCCATCTTGATGGGAATCGTACATAGCTGCTAATTTTGTACTAGGGGCTTTTTTTCCCCTCTTCCATTCTTGGCCTTGGAGGCATGGAAGAAAAGTGGTTTCAGCACTTATCAAATAGCTTTTTATCAGGCTGACTGGGGGGCACTCGGTGACATGGTTGATCACTCCCAGGAGGCACAGTTTCAACCAGAACAAGCTGACAAAGGTCACTGAAAAACAATTTGCTCAGATTATGTTGGAACACACAACAGTCTAACTCTCAGTGATCTTACGTTTGAATATTGATACATTCTGAGAATAGCAGCTGGTTTGAGTCATATATAGGCTTGAAAATTATTCTGCAAAGAGTCACTGAACTCACATAAATTGTATTTATATGAGAATTTCATGAGCTCAGCTGTTGTTGTTGCCTGACTGCGAAGCCTTAATTAACCAATGGATCACCTTACCTGAGAGAGCAATGCAAAGTACCCTGCTATTACATTCAGTACACAGTATTTCAGATTGTTAAAAGGGTAAAATGTCACATGCTGGATAAGATGGCGTTTTAGTTGCTGAATCTTCTGCTGCAATTTTTTGACATGGAAAAAGCCGCACATTTTACAAATTTCTAAATTTCTTTTCAGGTGGGCACCTGGCATCTATCTATCTAGCCAAGGTCAACCCACTACATTGTATTAGAAACAAGTAATTCATAGCACTTTTCTTATACAAAATCAGAATATTCATTGCATTAATGTAGTCTGAACAATTTAGTGCCTGCTTGACCTTAATTTTAATTGTATTGTTTGAAGATCTGTGGCGATTCACGGAGGTTACAAAGTGTCATTTTCAAGTATGGCCACTCTTGTCCGTGCTAAACATTTCATGGTGTAGTTGCTTCATTTGCTGAGCCAATTCATTGCACCCATGAAGCTGAATAACCAGAATGAGTCGCAGACCTAAGGTGGGGCTGCCCCAGAGCCTCAGAGAGGTGACACGATGTAACACGGACACTAGAAAGTGTAAAAACAAAAAAAGCAAAACCGAAACCAAATCCACAAGGAAAAAAATCCTGTTAGGTGTTTCTTAGGCCCACAGGAAGGAATTTAGAAGTCATTCAGAAGTTAAAGATGTCATAGAAATAACAAATGTCCCTTTCCAGACATAAATACAAGACCATTAGAAGAATAAGAAGAAATTTTTGATGTTGCTTCTATTGTCTGTTTTCATGGAAATGGAACACATTACAGGAAGATTAAGCACTACTTTCTGCTCTATTAGTAAGCAAAAGATATATAAATCAACATCTACTAAGGACATTAATAATTTGGAACCAGCACAGTGATTTGCACTAAATAAAATCAAAACCACAAAACATTAAAACAGTTAACTGAGGGGAACTTAGTCTTCTGCCATAATTGCTAATAATTCTTGAAGTACTGAGAAAATTCAGAAAAATGAAAGAATGTGAATTTTGTACCAGTATAAAAAAAAAGATTAAAGAGGTTGAGCTGAATAATTGGAGCTAGTTTGTTTGACTTAAATGTCATGTCAAAAAAAAGAAAAAAAAAAAAAGGAAAAATGTATAGAAGCTTCAGTAAGAAATAGTAGAATGTTGATTTAATTACTATAATTCAACATAGTTTTTTGAAAAAGGTCATGTAGAAAGGTTTGTTGATAAAGCTGTAAGACTTTTAATTAAGTTCCGTCTGATAAGCTGGTACAGCTATGTTAGTTCTATACAATAGCTAACAAAAATGTATGAAATGCAATAAATATTAATGTATAATGAACTGGATATCTGATTGATTTCTCATGTAATTATGTCATGAAGAAAAGTCTTTTCATTTTTAGAATAATTATCCTGAGATCTAATGAATATCTTTCATTCCAGTGTTAAAGAAATAAAACTGATAAAATTTGTGGCTGAAAAATATTTCCAAGAACAACACATGTAATGAAGAATGCAAGGGGTTTTACAGATGCTCATTCAACAGCTGAGCCTAGAGGATTTTAGTGAAAGAAGGATCTGAGGTCATCTTCAATGGGATTTTAACTTTCTTCACCGGTGCTCACATGCGAATTCTGTGCTAGAGATGTTCCCTCCTGAACATGACTAACAGAGTCAGCAAGGTCTGGGAAATATTTTCCCAGTTTGACAATAGATATGAGAATCAGTTTTCATAACAGAAGCACTTTTTGCTGCTTAAAATACCCTGAGGTGTCTGATAAATCTGCTTTATATGGTTTAAAGCAATTGTGTGTCTCTAGAAAATTTTGGGGTAGACCTGTAGGCCTGTGTGTATGTGTGTGCACATGCACATACAGTTCAACAGAGACTGTACCAGACAATAACAGAATAGGTGATTCAGTATCAAACTAAGCCTAACAAGATGGAAAAATTTAATTGCTGCATGTCTGAAATGGAAAAATGGCCATGCCATGCACTCCTTTTGGCACTAAGCCCTTACTGACAACATGCTTGTCTTTTTGAGGTTGAGGAGATCCAGGCAAATCCCCTCAGGTCTACTCTGCAGATGCACAAATGCACCATAACTCTGGCAAATATTTACTGAACTTGCTGTGTCTCACAAAGCATGCTCAGTGTGAAAAAGGGGAGTAAGACCACAGAGCATTTTACAGCAAATCCTCCTCCTTTATCTTAGAATGAGATGACAGACCAGCTACAGTGCCTTGGACATCTTGCTCCACCCTACATGTTGTTTTTCATGTGCAGCCTGTGTTTCCATATGCTTGTCTCCACAAGGCTGGGGATAGCCATCCACGCTGAAGGCTATAGTGCCACTTGTGGATTTGGGTACATTTTCCCTGTTCTTATGTGTTGGGGTGCTAATCTTAGCACTGGAAAACGTGCTATCCATGCAGAGCGCAGGGGGATGTGAGACACAGAGAGATTTTCCCAAGGACTAGCAAGTTCTGGTGAGGCTGAACTTCACCATCCCCATGGTAAGAGCTGGTCCCACATATGCACAAAGCAGGTAAATGATTCTAAGACCTTGCAGAAAATGCTGGCTCGGTTTCCATCATTGTAATGGATGCTTAAACACTGAAGCAGTGAAATGATAAACAAATACTTGTCACTTGTGGAATCTCAGCAGCCCCTGGGTGCTGTGCTGATCTGAAGCAGCCGTTGAGAAACAAGGGATCATATAAGTTACTTTGCTGATAAAACTTTCATAATAAATTACTGGATTTTTTTTTTAGCAAAAATGTTTCTCATTTTTGAAGAGTCTATAAAACAGATAGGAGTGAGATTGGTTAGAGCCTGGACTATGTTTAGGACTAACCTAGACTAAATCACTACTGTCTTAATTTAAGATACTAGTTAAGTTATCTTTGGTGACAAGGGTAAGGAAGTGAAATAAAAGATGAAAAAAAAACCAGAAAGGTTCAAAACACAGTCTAAGCCAATTTTTTTTTCAGGTGCTTGAGGGTTGCTGAGAGTAAATGTTTGTACAAGCTAGAAATGGAAACTCAGAGATCTACAGGGCTGTGGCAATTTCAAAAAGAGCACAGTCTCAAGAGTTCGGTAATGGTTGTTCGGTAGCAGAAAACCAGACTGATGTTCAATGATCTCCTGAGGGTGGCCGAACAAAACAGGCCTGCTGAGCAGACTGTAACATCTTCTCGAGGAGTTTATGTAAAACAGACATATGTTTACACTGTTGGTTGTTTTGAAATGTCTTTTTTTCCAGCACAGACTTTGTTGTCAGTGCTAAATAAACAATGCTTTGGTTCAGAGAAGGCTCTTTTGTATGGAGATGTAATGGAGATGAGTATCTCCATTACTGACTCTCAAAGGAAAGAAGCCCTGGTGCCAGCTCCAGCCACATGTGATAAACAAACCATCAGGCAAGAGAGTGTGACCCACTGGCTGGAGACCATGCAGCAGAGAAAAAAAAAAAAAAAACATAAAAAAAATGAAAGCACAGAGGGAAGATGCTGATAAATTGCAGATAGCCCTATAGCCAGTGTAGCTCTTTTTTACAATGTGCTTCTAAGACCCAGTGGAGAAATGGACAAACATTACTTCTATATATAGATGTGAATGTAGATGCAAACTATGTTTTAATTGAGTAGCAAGTCAGATAATTTATTTTCCAGCTTAAATAAAATTTGCTTTTAATGTAAGAAACCATTCTGGGGAGACTTGGTATGTATTCAGACATGGTGCATCTGGATACAGTTTTACTGATATAAGTTAATTTGAGCTCATTTAGATTAAGTGTCGTCTCTAAGCCAAGATCTCTAGAAATGCTGTGTACACATAGATTCAAATGGATTCCATTCTTTAAGTACATCGGCTATATTTCATACCTTTAGATCTTGTAAAGTGGTGGACTTAATACCACACATATGTTCTTAATTTGTTGAAGAAATTATTAATGTATTACATTTGTGTAATAATTTTTGATGTTGTGCAGTTGTATTAAATAATTAGTCTTCTTGATGAGCCCTTTTTCCTGCTACATCCTCTTTTTTTTTCTGTACTAATTTTGAATAAAGACGCAAGGGTCATGATGCTCAGAAGGGGAGGTCAATAGCAAGTTGAAATAAAAAGGAGCTTTGGGAGGAAAACAGAAAAATTAATTAGTTGGGGATGTCAGAGACTCCTTAGCATGCAAAAAGAGTGAAGTTGGTCAGTGAGAAAAAAATCTTAATTGGTTTACATCATATGGGCTGATGATACATTTAATTAGAGGAAGAATGTCCTCTCTCATCTCTGGGGCATGCTAGGTCAGAACTTTAATTTTTCTTATACATTTCACACCTTTGTCAGTTTCTTGCAGAAACAACTGTGATTTACCAAGAATTTCAAGATCTGATGAAAAGGAACAAAATACATTGAGGGAATTAGATATTGTTGCTTAAAATATATATAAAAAATGTTAATACTTCCACTCCAAATTTCAAGTGCTTTATTAACTTATGAAAAGAAGATATAGATTTTAAGGGTATTGCAGTAAACAGTTCTTCTTACTTTCAGGCAATCCCATCAAGCTAAGTAAACAAAAAATATATCAAGTACCATTAAGCTTCGATGACTTTCTGATTAATAACATTGGAATTTTCTTTCCTAAGAACAGGCATAAAACTACTGGAAGCTTTCATAATAACTGTAAGCTACACTGTAACGTCTGTAAGTAACAAAACATCTCATTTTCCCAATAAAACATGGCTTATATTTCCCAACACAGCAACAATGCAGGTATTGGGGTCAAAGAAACTAAGATATGGGACAAAAGTGACAAGAGAGAACATCATCTCTCAATCACAGGACAGATTTCTGCTAAAAACATTTCTGGAAATCCTGGAAAGTTAAATAAACATACACAGTTACAGAGTCTGAAAAATAATTGCCATTTGTATTTTTTTTAATATGTTTTGTGTGGTCTGTATAATGTCTTCTGGAACTTCCAGTCTGTTTTCAGGGTGGTGTTAAGTCAAATTAAGCCATGTTAAAAAACTATGGCTTATAAATTGCAAAGTAGAGGGAAATATCACCCATACACAGATTCTAACAAATGGACAGAATTATTGCTTTGATCAAGAATAAGACCTATAAGTGAAACTTCCTTGGTACTACTCTTTTTTAAAAAAAAATAAATACCAAGGATTTGTGTTGAAAATGTTTCACCACATACACCAGCTGATGAAGTATTAATATTCAGGCAGACTCTGAAAGTAGAAAAATATTCCTTGAAACTTTAATAGTAATTTTAGAGGTTCTTGAGACATTAGGGCTTTATTCCCCATGAACTTAGATGCTGTGTGTTTCTTTTGACCAGTCTAGTACCAATTAAAGAATTTTCATGAACAAAGCCTGGGAAAAAAGCAGAAGTCTGGCTTTGTTTTTCCCCATGCTTTCTCTTAAAGGACGGTTGAATTGAGATGGAAGTTCTCTTAAAAATTACATATATCCTGGTATTTAAAAATATTGTCTTGTCTAAAATAGTTTGGACTAGTTTTACACATGAAAAAGTCAGACAGAATGAGATATGCAGGGGAAATAGGCTGTATATTGACTGGGTTGCAAGACATTTATGATATTTTTGGAATGCCTGTTTTTCTGCACCATTTGTGAAATGCTGTCATTTTATCTTCCTATGCACAGAACAAAATAGTCAAAGTAGACCAAATCCTGCTTTCAGTCATCAATTGCATTTTTTTTTTAGCATCCAGCCAATGGTTTAAAATGTCTGGACGCAGCCGTCATGTGGTATGTGTAGGTATGTGGTGCCTATACCTGTAAAGGTGGAAGATAAAATGGATGATGAGAACACCTGTGAAATCCTGGACATAGTGGCAGGACTTTCACTGAGTTAGGATTCCATTTTCATTAAGTTCAATCTGGCATTTCTTAGGGCCGTGTATCCCAGGCAGAATTACACCTTTCTGTCACAGTCTATCAAACAGGCTGCTTGAACCATAGAGGCTAGTGCTTGTAAGGTTATTACAATTTTGGAAATATCTTCCTGGTTTTTCCTCCAGAGATTTAATGTTTATTCCTTAAAAACCGCACAATAATCTAATTCTCTCATGCTGCTTTTCTAAAGCACCTACTTTGCTGATGAAGAATTTTTTTACTGAAAGAGAAACTCATTCCCTGTCCCTTTCTCAAAACCTCCAGTGTGCTGTTGTTATATGTTCCCAACAAAGTCTTCAAATTGCCTGTTCTTGCCTACCCAGCCTTAGACTGAGATGAACACCAACTTCTATGTTTTCTCCATGATAAAAAATCTCAGTAAAGGCAAGATAGTATTTCTGGTAAGTTGGTACTTTTCTTCTTCCACTACTTTTGGATGGCCTTTTTAATTTTCCAGAGGTTATTCAAGGCACTGTGGATGGGAGATATCACCTTTTAGTTACTGGTCTATGGAGAAGTTATGAAACATCTTACTCTACTCTAGGACTTTGCCTCAGGTAACAACACCGTGTCTTTGGGATCTCATTGATGCTTTGTATTCTGCACATTGCAGGTATTGCCTGCAGAGGCTCCACACCTGTGAAAGCAAGGTAGACTTCTGGAAAGAGAATGGTTTGAACACCTGTGGTGGTGTAGTCATAGAGAGGCACCTCCTGGAACCAACCACTTCCCACCTGTCCTCCTCGCCAGAAATCTGTGCTTTTCCCTCCAGAGACCCTCTTCAAAAAATTAAGGATTCTTCATTTGCTTCCCAAAATGTGTGGCCATGAGTGTTCTAGCAACTGTCTCTTGAAATTAAGAGCTTATGATGTATCAATGTCAGTGGATCAACAGATGTAATAAATACCATTTTTTTCCTCATTGTGGCATGATATTGTCAGTATATCACCTTAAGGCCCTTCAACATGCATAAGATACATTTGAAAAACAGATGAAAAGTTTAGGGCTTTGTTAGTTTTGGTTTGGTTTTCCCCATATATTTGTGTATCACAAGGGAATGAAGTAGTCAGAATCAGCATACTCAATATTTGGTATTGATTAACCTTTGCTCCAATTTCCCTCTGAGATACTCTCTAAAACAAGGAAGACTGCTAGCTGCAATTCAAGGCAACTAGTGTCAGGGACAGAAAGGTGGTGAGAAAATAGATCTCTCTTTATTCTTATTTTTAGGAATATGATTTCTGCACATTGTAAAATTCCTCTGTTGACTTGGGATTTTTACTGGCATCTTTCCACTTTCTGTCAACAGAGTAGCACAGAAAATTAAAAGTTCCCCTGGTCTGAATCTCCAGAAGTAAATAATACTTCATTATATTCTCTGGGTACTTCCAGTAGATGCTGTTGTTGTAATACTAATACCAGACACAGATCTAACAGATTTTGATTTACATAGAGCACATTTAGGAAAGATTACTTGCTGGTCTGCATGGACTTTGAGCTGATAGAATTTGAAGGGAGGTCAAATAGCTTTCACTAAACCATACATCACATAATTACAATGGCGATCCTATTCCTGTGCTGAAAAGTAATTGCTGGCAGGAGAAACTGATGCCAATATGCGTAATGTTGAAGAATTAGTACCTCAGTTCTCACATTTCTCTCAGTGATTTTAACTGTCAAACTTTGCTGAGTAAACCAAAAAGAAATTGGTGATAATAACAGACTGCAGTAGATTTTCTTCTTGAGATAATTACTTTGTCATTTTCACATTATCTTTCTCTGTTTCTCCCCCTTCTGCTCCAAATGTTTCAGTATTGGGGAAAGTACCAAGGAGTATATAATATAAAATCAAGATTTTTTTTAGACACGCATAAAGAACATATAAAGGAATACATAAATTAGAAATTTATTTATAAATGTATATTTTACACATACAAATATACTAATGTTTACAAATAGAAATATATTAGCATTATATCTATTATGTTAAAAATGCTTTGCTCATCCATAAAAGATTGAATCAAGTATCGAACTTCCCTTACATTAACAAACTATCTTTTCATAACATTATTTCTGTATGTCAACCAACTGAATTTGGGTTTTATGCCTGCGACCAAGAAAAGGGAACTGTCTTGTGAAAATTCTGAGTTCTAGTTTCTGAAACTGGTGGACCTTGAATTTGGAAGATTCACAATTAATATTAATCTAAACACACATATGTAGAATGAGACTTCTTTAGGTTCTTCCTAGATGCAGTATTTCTAGTTTTTTCCATTTCTCAGACAAAAAAGAATTTATAAATCACAGTCACTCTTAACAAAGTCCTTTGTGAACTTGTGATGTATCATAGTATACCCATACAGAGGACGTGCAGACAAACTTTTGAAGAATAAATAACATTTACATCTAAAGATATGCATGAATGGCACATGCTAGTCATGTGTATAGCAATGAATGTTTTATTGGGCATGATGGACCCCATTTCTGACCTCACAATTTATTTTTAATTCTAACAATGTCACTTCACTTGACTTTTCCTTGTATCCTCAAATACTAAAGCAAAATAAAAACCTATACGTCCATTTTGAGGTGTTGCACATTTTCCATGTTAAAGGGAAACTTGGTCCTACCAGAAAATAATTGTCTTCCCCCAGTCAGTGTTTTTGAAATGCTAAGTTAGCTATATTTTCTCCAATAGAGATCAAATTTTACATCAAACTGGAAAAACTTTTTCTCCCCAGTTGGGAATAACCTACTTAGGGAAGAATTTGGACCTAATAAAATGATACAATGTCAAAATGGAATGTGAATGCAAATAAACATCTTAGATATCTATTCACAGCTGAGCCCACTTAAATGTCAAAATGCAGACTCAGCAATGGCTGTACATGTCATTGAGGATGACACCCACATTGTCAAATCACAACAAAGCATTGTTGAAGTAAGTCTATGGAGACTACATTAAGTTGTCAAATGAAACAGATGCCAGCACAGATTATATTGCCTCTGAAAGACAAATAATAAGAAATTAAACACAAAGACTCTTATCTTCAACCAAAGTGTACAAGTGCAGAGAGTGCCACCTGCTTTGCTATTTTTTTTCTTTAAAATGATCCCTTTTGGGTTTTGAAGAGTTAGAAGCAATGATCTTTTCCTTCCTCTTCATTCAGTGATATTTTCTTGGTTTGTGTTGGGTTTTTTTTGGTTTTGTTGGTTTGTTATTTTTGTTTTGTTTTTCTTTTGTAATTATTAATAAAAATAGGTTCTAGTGTCACTAACGTTTCCTTACTGTTTCAGTGCAAGATCTACTTTTCAGAAACTGTTCCATGGCCCTTACCAGCTGAGCACCATCACTTTACCAACTGAAATTATAAGCAGTCAATAGCACGGAATTCCACAATACTATCATCAAAACAACATGCTAGTTTGAGCTATTTTCTAACTTAAAGCTTATCAAAGAGTTTACCTGTTGCCAGATTTTCAGAGTAAAACTAACCATTCTGGTAAGATAGTTTCCATTTAAATCCCTGAGAATAAGACAGTGGCAGCTTTTGTCCTAGAGAATCATAATAATACTTAACATGAATATTTTGGCATTTGGCTTAGTATAGGGATGTTATATAGATGTTTACATTTTCATATTTTGCCATCTAATAAAGAGGAAGCTTGGTTAAAGCTTTCATAGGGTTTTGTGTCAACTTTAAAAAGTGACATCTATGACATGCTTGGGTGGCTTCTGTCGGCCAGATGCATTACAAAGTTCGCTCCAGATGAGCAACACAGCTGTCTGAGCTCTACCACAGAAACCTCCAGATTTCTCAGCAGCAGTGACTCCGTTCCTGGTGGACTTGACTCATGTCCTTAATTTCCCCAAGGTAGACAACCTGAAATGAAGCCGTACTATTGCTACTGGAATGGGCTTTCCCCATGCAGTCGTTTTAAGGATTTGCTGCCTGCTCTAAAAGGACTGAAAATTCCCTGAGTGCCTTTCTTTCAGGATAAGGACAAAAGGTCCACAAAAATTCTGTTTCCCCTCTGAAATGTATCACTCATTACTTTCATTTATCCTTTCTTTGCATTCCAGAATCAGCTGTGAATTTTATTTGGCTGCATTTTTGTAGAGCTATGTGTCATGAAAATGAAAACCTTAATGTGTCAAGTGCAATAAAGTTAATATTTTTTTGTGCTATGTAATCAGTAAATCTAAAACAAACAAACAAACAAACAAACAACCCCCCACAAACCAAAAAACACCTGTACTGAGAAAGTAATTTGGGCAGAAAGCAATTTAGTAGGATTTATCAACTGTTATGAAGTGCCATATGTCTGTAACAATTTTGGGTGCTGAACAGGCTCTGCTCAGCACAACTAGCACAGTTTTTGCACGTTGCTAAAACACAGGCACCATGGAAGCAACAATGTCTATGTTTCAGTGGTCTCTGTACATTCCATAAGAAAAAATACATTTCTACATTCTTTTTCCTCCTCCACAGATGTCATGCAAAACATAGGCTGTTTTCCTCTTCTCTGGTACAGTAAGCTCAGTTTGATCTCCTGAGATTTTCCATGTCCTCCATTACTTCAGCAGATTGATATGGAAATTTTGTTCCCCTTGTGCCTGTTCAGTCTGTTTTTTTGTTTTTCTTTTACCCCATAATTTGCCAAGTAATGGGAGGATTCTTAAACACCTCCTAAGGGCTTTGCTACTTTATGAAGAGCATTTTGAGTTCACTGGTTTATAATCGCAATAAAACCTTTTGGCCATGCTGCAATTTTCATTTTCTGGCCAATTTGTTTCACATATGTTCTCAGACCTCTAGCATGTTAAATAGTTGTTATCAAAAGCATTATTTAAAGTGAATTCAGTTGATCTCAGCTATGCTATGATACAATGGCAAGAAAAGAGCTTTTTGGGTGTTTATGTGTGTGCATTTGTTTGTTGTTGTTTTTTAACTGACATGAAGAGTAAACGGTTTTAGCAAACAGGTATTTCGATTCCTTTCAAATCCAAACTTTTCCGTATCTTTTAATGGAAAAGATGACTCCATTAGAATTTCTGGGTGATTCTCAGTGGCCTCTGATCCGACTATAGCTCTCAGTCCTAAGAGAAATAAGCACCTGTTTCTCATCTTACTGCAAAATATTCTACTTTTAGAAATATTATCTAAAAGTATTTTGGTTTTGGGACCTCAAGTGCCACATCCTAAAATTTGAAATATCTTCATAGTGAACTATGTTAAAAAGACTTTGAGCTACCCTTTGTCATTTAAATTTTATCTAATTAGAAAAGACAAAAAGTTTGCAGCAGCATTCAGTTCTACTGTCACTAGTCAAGGGACCCCTGCAAAAAAAAAAAAAAAATTTTGACTTGTCAAGTGTCATGGTTTGATTCGGCCACTGCCTCTCCGGGCAGTCCTTGCCCCCATTCTCCACCAAAAATGTTGTGGTTTTGCTCTGGGTCAGTTCCCCCCCCCCCCCCCCCCCCCCCCCCCCCCCCCCCCCCCCCCCCCCCCAATTACTATAAATTGAGGGAAGGTTTATGCAGACTAAAGAGAGATGATTGGGGAAAATAATATTAACATTTCTTACTAGCAAGATAAAAACTACATCTACAACAATTCTAATTAGGTAGAAGTACTATGTATTTACAGAAATACGTCTCCCCCCTTTTTATCAGTCCAGGAGGAGAAGTAGTCTCTTTCTCTATTCTCAGAGCTCCAGGTCTTTTAAAATAACCTTGCAGCACTCAAAAGTTCTTTTAAGACAACAACTCTGATCCGTCACAGCTGGAACTGTTTCTCTATCTCTCTTTCTTCTGTGTCAGGCTCAGGGCTGGGTCTACCCCCCTCCTGGGCTAAGACTGCAGGATGGGGGGTTAGCCAGGCCCCGTAGGATCTTTCTCTTCCATGGACTGCAAGGGGACACTTAACTACCATGGATCTTCACCACAGAGTCACAGGGGATAAGGGCTTTTGAGTCCTTCCCTGTTTCCTGGGGGGTCCCTTCCCATGGGAGAACAGTCCTTTATAGACTTCTCCGACGTGAGTCCATCTCTCAGACAACAGGTCTTCTATTCTTTGCTGTCTCTCAGGGTCACAAGTTCCAGCACCAGAATGGATCCCACACTGAGATCCCAAGCTTACTCGAGCCGTCTCGCTCCAGCATAAGCCTCTCTTAGGGTCACAGATCTTCATCACTAGCATGGATCCCACACTTGGATCCCAACATCTTACCCAAGCTGTTCTGCTCTGGTGTAAGTCTCTCTCAGGGTCACAAATCTCCAGAAGCAGCATGGATCTCTCACACGGATCCCAACATCCTACCCAGGCTGTCTTGCTCCAGCGTAGGTTTCCCTCAGGGTTACAAATCTTCAGCAGGACTCTGCCTCACCTCAGGTCTCTCATACAGTCTCAGCTGCTTTATGCATCCAGTGTAGGCTCTTCCACGAGCAGCATGGGGGTCTCCTCACCCCAACAAACTTCCACAGGTGGCAGGGTTTTATTTTTCAGTCTTTTCCCTGCTGAAGAGAGAGAGAGTGAGAGAGGGGGGAAAAGCAGGCTTCCCCCTTTGAACTTCTCTCTCCTGCTGTAGCTTTGGCCTTGAATACTTTGTTGTCTCTCTGCCAGAATTCCTTTTGCAGCACATCTTGTCAAGGTTCTTCTCTAAAGTTTTTTCTTCTCTACTCTCCTACGGGAGAGAAGGGGGCCTTCAGTGCCACACCTGCTCCCAGACCAGGGCCGGGGGAGGAGGGGGCCCTGACACCTCTCCTCCTACATGGCTACAATTTCAACTGCGCCACCAGCTTCTCTTCCGTTTTCTTAAATATGTAATTAGCAAAGGCGTTACTAAAACTTCTGATTGGCTTTTTCTCTGGAAATCTGCTTGGACAAAACCATCCTCAGCCTTAGAGGCTGGATGCTGGGCAAAACTGTGACATCAAACTACAAGGTTTTTTTACTAGAAATCAATAAAATTTACCTTTTGAAACTTCCCACATTGTTCAGGCATGCATCTGGAAAACAGGCAATACTCAAATTTTGTCTGCATTGCAAATATAAGTTCTCATTCATAAAAATATACATACAGTCTTAATGCTAGACAAAGATAAAATCTTAATAATTTAAATCTTAAATTTTAAAGAGCTCATTTGTTTTCATTAAAATCCAAAAAAGAAAACTCGTTAAGCTGAAATAGCTGTATGATGAGATCTGTTGTTGAATAAGTTCAGAAAAAATGTGGGGTTTTTCACATTAGACAATATAGTGATTACAGTATAAATGGCTCCTTGATGTTGCCACAACACAACAACAATGAATCCACTGGCTGATCAATTTTGTTAATTCTGTAGTTAGCAAGTCAAAATTTAGAGTGGGAAAATTACTGTTTTAGACAAAGACTACAAGACACTCTAATAATATAAATATTAATTGAAAATACTTGCAGAGGTAATGATGTTAAAATAAACTTTTCGGGAGAATCCAAAGAAGAAAAGCGTGAATCCACCCCTGCTCCTGCCCACCCCAAACCCTCTTGTGGTCAAAGATTGTTAGAAGGCAGCAAATAGTTTCAGAAAGCGTATTTGTGATATATAGACATCTCTGATATTTGATTCTTCTTAGAACAATCACATAGTCTTGTGTTCTTTCACTTTGGTACCACAGGTTAAGTCCACATGTGGCTACCCAGGTAAGAGTATTTTTGATCTTCCTTCCATCCGGCTCCTTGTCCTTTGGAGGGAGAAGTGGACAGGGGGAAGGACGGGTTATCTGTTTGCAGTGCACAGGCATTCTTTCTGCTAAAATATCATTATTATGAGTAATGGACTGTATGGGTGTTTCAACATGATTTCAATAAAATTATATATTTTAAACATTCCTAATAGTTCTTTCTGATTATTTATAACTGCAGCACATATACTGCATAATTCATGTTCAAATCATTTGCTGATATAGCAAAGAGTTTCTCTTTATAGCAATTGTTTAAAAGAACAAAATGAGGGTATTTAAGTGGCTAATCATACAGTTTGTCTGGAAAGATATGAGCATTTAAATGACATGCTGATAAACTGATAAGAAATGAATGCTGGCAGCTACTAAAAATATAAGACAAAAGATGATGTCTCTGCATCTGTTATATTATTTAAATAATAATTGTATTTTAAACCACTTCCTTTATATTCCTTTATTAAAAAGAATCAGTTGTGGAAAGAATGGACACTAAAATTCCTATAATAAAACCCACATGTTATAGTGTGAATGATCGAATTTTGTTTTTATACAAATTATTTAGTCCAAGAGTTTCCTAGGAGGAAATAAAAATATCAAATATTTTTTAAAATAGTGCAGAAAATGTACCTTTCCAAAGTGAATTGTATTCCTATGGTTAGAATACAATCTGATAGCAACCAAATTATTCTAAATGGATCAAATGAGACAAAACAAACTAAAGCTAGAAACCACTGGCTGAGTTGCTTTACTACTTGTAAAGTACTGAGCTTCTGAGAACAGGAAACCCAGATACAGGATTCTACTTCAACATATATACATTATCTTAAAACAGGGCCTTCTCTGTTTCAACTAATTTTTTAGGAATGAGCTGACAAAAACATATTAGTTTTCTGTGAAAAGCATACATAGGTTCACCAAATTGCTTCAAAATGTTTAAATGCTTAACAAGAAAAAAATATCTTCTAAACATCTATGACAGTATATAATTATTTTCTATCGTTTGTCAGCAAGTGCCATACCTCTCAGGAAGTAACACTGTAAAGTTGTTTTTAGCCAGGAACATGATCAGTGCAAAAAAATACTTCCAAATTTGACTGTACTACTTGATGAACACCTCATGAACAACAACTACAAAAAAAATCAGAGAAGGCTTGTGTCTGCTTTGTAGCTACGAGAAAAGGGCTGAATTGCCAGATCTTGTCTAACTTGATTGTAGCTGTCATTAAAGTCTAAGTAATTCACAATGACTCTGTGGTCAGACCCTTCAGGCATAGAAAAAGGAGTGTGTCAGAAAATGTCCAAGCTCTTCTGAAAGGCTTGCAGTATTTCATTCCTCTGGTTCAAAATGTAAAAGGTTACTTATAAAGAACGATGCAGACCGCAAAAACAAAAGTTTCCTATATTAAAAACAGTTTTATTCTCATATAGTTCTTAGCATTGTCCACTTAATCTACTAGGTCCAATAAGACCTTTTTTTGGCAAATTATTGATGTCTCGTTCTATTTAGGTCTTCAGATGAAGACCAGAGAGCTTCCTGTTAAACTCCGTGCCTAGTCAAGACACGGAGCTTCCTGTGGGGAAGATGTTTGGTAAAGTATTTCTGCTGAGAGTTGTGCTTAAGCTTCCATATGCTGAATCAATTCCCACTTGAGAAGACAAAGAATTTCAGAAAGTAGAAATGTCTTTGTTTATGACAAAACTTTAAGAAATGCCCTTCTGGTATTCATTAGCACTTACCAGGGTCACTTAAAAACTGTTTTTCTAAGGATTGGGCTCATTTCTTTAAAGTATTTAATGTTGTTTATTTTATCTTCCTGTTTGAAATGGGGAGAGCACCTTTATCATTAACATGCTGCATGTGTCTCCTTACTTGACTTTTACATTATTGCTCTAGCTATTACTATGCATGCATTATTTATATGGTTGGCTATCAAGGAAAAAAGGCAAGCAATTTACTTGTCAAAACATATTAGAATGCATGACTTTAAATCAAAGTTGTATGAGTTTGTAAAAAGCTATAATAAATGTTCTTTGGCTAATATGTTAGTGTCATGCAGTGGGCATGGTCAATGTATTGGCTAAGAAACCTGTAATCACTTTAAAGGCTCATTGAATAGGAGATAATTTCAGATTATTATGCTTTGCTTTTAATTGTATGATATTGAGACTTAATTTAGGAAGATTATATTATTTCAGTATAAGAAAATTCTAACTTGTGTTTTAATGGTACCATCAGAATTAAACAGGTATTTGCTCAGTATGAAAATTATAAACATCATGAAGCCTCATTATCTAAATCTAACCTACACATACAGACCTTTTGGACTTAAAAACATACATCTTTTCTGCAGAGTGCATTCCTCTGATTTACAGAAAGTTCCTGCAGTGTAGATAATTCTGTCCTGCAGGACATGGATTTTGTGGTTCCTATGGCCTTATGCTTCTGTGGTAGGACACAATTGCAACTGAAAACACTGTACACAATCCTTACCCAACAGGTTCCCAAAAAATTGATGTGAGCCACCTGTTTAATGCAGAAGGTGAATTAGCTCCCTGTTAACTACATCTAGAAAGCATTTTGACAAAACCAGAATAGTTTCCAGCTCCCCATTGCCCTTACCACAAAGAGAAACTCATACACCTTAAAAATAACTGCTGTTTAGCTAGCACTGTGAAAATGTCTAAAATTTAAATTTAAACTGAAAACCAAGTTGCTCCAAAAAAACTGTTTAACCTGTCTCAGCAAATAAGACCTGGAAAACAACTGAGGGTCAAATATCTAGAAAAAAGTTTTAAAATTAGATCCAGGCAAATCTTACAAAAAAAGTGTTCCAATTAGAAAACAAACTACAATTCTGAATAAGTTTAAATTAAATATTCATTGCATTAAATTTCTTTACCTCATTTTTGGAACATATCTGTTTGCTGGGTTCAGCAGTCAGTAATACTTTTCCTCTACTTGAAATAGCATTTTGAGTCAAATAAACCTTTCTGGTTTATTCAAAATTTCAAACTGCAGTCAGAAAGGTGTAATAAAAGTTTATCACACTTGCAGACATGCTTGTAAACACAGGCCCTACTTTTCAGTCATTGTCCATCATACCAAAGAGGTTTTTCTCATTTCCTTTTCCATAATTTCCTCCCAAATCACATTGAAATTAGGGAAATAAAAGGGAGCTTAGGTGAACGTTGAAGTAATTATAAAAGTTATCCAACAGTAACATCCTAGAATCTGGAGAAAATCCCAGCTAATGATGCTCTTCATAAGGAAAAAGCAGAAATGTGCCATGGCAATGTCCAGTTTTATTAAGATAAAGTGGCTTACTCAGAGTAGCTTGAAAACAATATGGTTGGACAATTAATGATGTACTATTTTCCCTTCCTACTGATGTGGTGAATTACCCAAGTGTTCATCAAGGCAAAGATGGTTTTATATTCTCGTAGTGAAGACTGATCTGTTCTGGATATACACACACCACCAGTAAATTCTGAATAAGAAGTTGCTGTTCAAAGGACCTGACAATGCAAATTTAGTTTTATCTAGGTAGAAACCAGTAGTAGGCTATGTCCTGAGAAAAGTTCAGCATTATCCAAGATTTGCTTGCACTAAGCCCTGTCCAAGCAGTGGGAGGTCCTGCCTTAAAGAGCTGGAGTATTATACAATGGGCAATAGCGTATGTCTTCCTAAAAGTTATGTTCTAGCTTTAGTGAGATTAATCAGCTTTATACCTGAGGTGTTAGCTGAAATTTTTTGACCTGTGTTATTACCTGACAGTGGGTCAGATTACCCTAATTTATGTACAGGCTGTGGCCGTAAGATAATTTTTTTAATATGGTGAAATAGTCACCATTTATTTTGTCTGTTCTCAGCTTCAGTCTGTTTCAGCATTTGAACAAGTTGACCTTCAAAGTTGTTGGGGAAAAAAATCATTTTAAATGAGTCTTTTTCATATTGTTATTTAGGATTTCAGAGGAAGGAAAAGCACATTTTTACCTGGGGGAAATATGCCATTTTTAAAAGATCTATTTGTCAGATTGTAGAAGGTGCTAAAAGAGGAAGCAATTATTAAGGTTCTGCAGGAGGAATCAGGAAAAAATAATTTATATAATATTATTTGTCTAAGATTGCTTTAAAAAAAGTATACAGATTTGCTAAAGCCAATCTATTAGTTATGTTCCTCTTGTGAAAAGAGCAAGACAGTCCTGGGTTAGCTATTTAAAAAGATTGTAAAAAGATGATGTTTGATATATTGAAATTATATTTGAAAGAGGAAAAAATGCTTACAGACAAAGGAGAAAATTGCAAGGTTTGACAGGGTTTTATTTTAGAGATTGATGGACATTTGTGGGCATATGTAAATAGGTTCAGTCAGTGCTTCACTGAAAACAACATTGGAGATAAGAAAAATGCCATATTCCTGCTGTTGTACAGTGCAAGACACATGAAGGCTGGTTGGATTTTCTGTCTCTTCATAAACCTGATAAAGTCAAGAAATTATTCCAAGCAGACAATAAGTAAATGTCAACCATATATTGCAAGTGGATTATTATGCTTTAAACTGATTGGGGAGTTTGAGAGGGGGAAAAAAAACCAGTGTATAGCATGCAGGGTTTATTTCAGATATGATGGGGAATGCTCTGGAACTTTATGACTTGACTGATTACTGGAAAAACAGCCTGGAAGACAGGATGATGTTTTTGATGACAGACTCATTCAGAGGTTGTGGAAGGGATGGGTATTTTCTCTAGTCTGTGGATCAGATGTTATGACTAACCAAGTGCAGATGCCAACTTTACACTGAACTGAGTCCCTCTTCAGACTGTGTTGAGCACATCTCTGGCAGCTGTAACGTGAACACCCATATCTTGCTCACATACAAATCTCTAGTTTTAAATATCTGTATAGAGAGGTCCCTAGTGGCAGCTTTTTTAAGACATTGAAATTAAACAAAACAAAACAAAACAACAAACAAGCCAGATGACAAATTTCCAAGTAACTCTATTTGTAGGGCAGCATGAACTGAGGATTGCCAGAAGCAAAAAGAGACTCAGAAAAAAATTGATGCTGTAGGACAATCCAACCTTGGATTTTTCAACTGCGCTCTGCACTGGTGAATGTTAGTGACTTGATAGGATGGAATTTCATATTCCACTTAGCAGGGAGTGACCGTTATTCACTCAGGAGGTGGGCAATGTGATGCTGAGATCTATGCTGAGGCGAGGAAAGAGCCAGCTGAGGTTTCTAACACACATAGCTGGCCAGCAGTAGAGACAGAATTAGAACTAAAATATCTTGCCTTCAAGCCAGAAACTTCTTTACAAAAGTTCCCTTGTTTCTATTCTTCCTGAACCTGTACTTTCATTTTGCCCTTTATTTTGTAACCTTCTTCTGGATTTTCTTCCTTTACTTATTGCTATTTATCAAGATGTTTTATCACAATCCTTCTTTAAAGCTATATATAAAATAAAAACTCTCCTTTGCTAATGCTGAAAAGAAGTATGATTATATTTAATGACAAAGTACATAACATGACACCTCAGACATCCCCTGTGAAAGAAACAGATGATCACGTTTAATGAATCTGTTGACAACACAAGAAAGGATCTAGTCTGCCTCGAGCTTTATAAATATACTTTAGCTGGAAGGCTTAGTTATGTAGGATATGACAAACTTAAGCTCTATGATCTTAGCTAAGAAGAAATCTCTGTGGAAGCTGGTTATCTGTCATGGGGCTAAAACCAAAAGAGTTCAGATAATATAGAAAAGCTTTGTGAAAACAATATGCATATGGGAGGGAGGAGTTCACTCAGAGGATTTTTTATTTTTAGTAGTTGAGTATGAGGTGATAAGACTAAGCTAGAGAAACAATAGGATATTTCACAGAATCAGGACTCCTCTAAATATTGCATCATGTATTTCATCGTCTTAATGAAGACTCGAAGAGCTCTGAAATAATAGATGACCCGGAGGAATTAAATATCCTGTGTATTTTCAGTGATGTTGTCCTTGGCCTTTTTATGCTCTCTTGAAGGTTAATTATCTATGGGTCTTTCATCCTATTTGTATCTTGGAGGTTTGAGGAAACAATGATAAACAGCTTATGTACAACTTTTTTATTTCAGTGTTTTAGGCTGGCTTTTTCTATGTAAGTCATACAGTGAAAAGCTGGATTTGTATACAGATACGTGTTGATATTTCAGAATGTCTAATAAGGAGAAACATGAGGGAACAGCATCCTGGGATACCATATAGTCCATTATTTGACCAAAGCAGGGTCATTTATACCAAAAATATTCTTAATAGGCACTTGCATGCTTTTAAAAACTTACATGAAAGAGGTTCTATGAATGGCTTTGGTATTTCTTTTCTGGTGCCTCTCTATCCTTCCCATTAGGTAAGTTACAGATATTTTCCAATTTGCAAAAGACAGATACATGGTGGAGTTTAACACTAATAGTAGATGATAACTGTTCTCAACTGAACCATCCTCAAATCAAGAAAAGTCTTTAAAGTTTACTCCATATAATGGGTGAGTAACATACTGCTTCTTCCAGAAGCCTTGTATATGATCATGGGATCGACGTGAAAGGTAATAAAGATTTGCCTCAGTATTTTCCTTGTAGTGACTTCACCAGAGAAAATAAAGATAGGCAGTTTTCACTTAAAAAGCTGGATTTATTGGGCTATAATTAGAATATATAATACTGTCAGCAAATGGAAAAGGCAGAGTAAAAATAAAAAGCTGCTTGTAAAGCAATCTTTTCCTGACTGGTATGTCCAAGGGGGTTTCATTTTACCAGCTTTAGTTTTGCTGAAAACAGTGGCTTCTGTGTTGCAGCCAGTTCTGTGTGGTGCCTTTTGATGGCTGAGATATATTTTTCCCCAACACCTCTGAGACACCTCTATGTGTTTGCCCCTGAGCTTCTGGCAAGCTCTAGACTCAGGCTCTGGAAAAAACTTCCTGCTTTTCTTTGCTTCCTTGTCATGGCTTTATGGCTGTAACTTTCTGTAGAGAGCAGGTTTGGTTCCTGCTCCCCCAATTAACCCCTCACCCCAGGAAAGAAAAAAACTCTTGCAGCCAAGAAATTCCACCTCAATTCTCTTTCAGCCTTATACTAGAAATGTGTGGCCTCTGACAAAAAATAAGCAATGGTGGGCTAACCCCATGTACACTGTTTGTCACAGATCTATCTTGAAATGATCGTGCCTGTTATGACATGGCTATTCAATAGCAGTTACCAACATTTTATTCAGTTAGAAAATACATTAGCTCAGCCATTTTTGCTGATTCTAATAGGGATGGTCTCACACCCAAATTACTGTAGCAGTCTTTATTTCAAAATAATGAACAATTTGAGATACTTCTAGAAGGAAACCAAGATTGAAGAGGCAAAGGTTGGAATAAGTCTCACAGAGATTCACTGTAGGAGAAATATTTCCTCCAGTAAACTGCTAGGCAAATTTGTGTCTGCTAAAGCAATCGATTTTAGCTTGTCACTTTAAATAACTTTAAAATAAAAATAAAATCTTCAGTAAATAAAGGGGAACTTCAGCTTACCTTATTTCTTGAAAAAAAATTAAAAAGGTTAAAACAGGAAATTCAGTTAAAATCATTACAATATATTTTTACAGTTATAATTTCTTTTGGAATATTCCTAGGTGAAACTGCCTTTGGTAAAATATTTTCTGGAGCAGCTTCTGGATTTTTGCTTTCAAGTTCTTGTTCCCTGATTAAATGAAAGGAATTTGTAATATTTTCAGCAGAAAGGATTTATTTCTTTTACCATTATTTTTGTAGACCTCAGGAAGAATATCAACTCATTAGTTTTTATCTGCCATGGACTTTCTTGATGACTTCCAGCAGTTTGAAGATAATCATTTCCGTGAGACTGAAGTTTTTCTAAAAGTGAGTGCACAGAATATTCTGAATTGGAAGGGACCCACAAAGATAACCGGGTTCAGCTCTTAAGTGAAAGGCCCATACAAGGATCAAACCCACAACTCTGGTGTTATTAGCACCATGCTCTTAGAAACTAAAGTTTGCAGTTTACTATACAAACTAAACCTTTTCTGACACAAATTCATGTTTTTCCCTCATGTCCTGTTACTGGTCACCAGAGAGAAGAGATCAGTGCCTGACCCTCTTCCCTGTAGAAGCTGTAGATTTTAGTGGGGTCTCCCCTGTCTCCTCCAGTCTGAAGAGGCCTGGCTCTTCAGGTCTCTGAAGAATTTCCTCTCTAGATCCTTCACCATCTTCATAGCCCTTCTTGGGATGATTTTTAATAGCTTTATATCTTTCTTATATTGTGGCGCCCAAAACTGCTCACAGTGCTCTAGGTGAGGCAGAACCAGCATGGAGTAGAGAGTGACAATCACCTCCTTTGACCAACTGCTACTTCAATCATTAAAAACAGTTCAAAAAATTGTCAAAGGGACAATTTTACAGGACTCAAAAATTACTGTGATGACATGCACTAATTCCTGCAATGTGCATGCACGTTGGTTTGTGGAGTGAAATAGCCAGAATATCATTGAAAGTGGGTTAAAGTTAAAACAAATGAACAATAGCAAGGCAGTTTCCAGGGATTGTACTTGACCTTAGCCATAACCCAGGCATACAGAGAAGGACTGGGAGATAATAGACAATATCGCAGTGTCTCAGAATATCCTGAGTTGGCAGGAACCCACAAGGACCATCAAGTCCAACTCCAGGCCCTGCACAGGACCATCCCAACAATCACACCATGTACCCAAGAGTATCATCCAAGTGCTTCTTAAACTCTGTCAGGCTTGATGCTGTGACCACTTCCCTGGGGAGCCTTTTCCAGTGCCCAGCCATCCTTTGGGTGAAGAAATTCTTCCTAATATAAAACCTGAACTGTCGCAGTTGTGTGTGTCGGGAGGGGAGCGTTCCAGCTCGGGGTTCGTTACTCTTCAGTGAGGTGGAAAATAAAGCAGCCACCTAGCCAGAGTTCACACACTCGCTCACTCACGCAGCTCAAAAGAGAGGCAAGAGGCAAGACGTGGTTCTAAAGGCAGCTTGAAGTTTGAACCCAGGAGCAGCGAAGCTGCATCTAGAGAGCAACAAGCTGAACTCTTTTATTAAGAAAATGAAGGGGTTTTATAGGGTTTGGAAGGGGTGGTTTTGGAACAGGGGAGGAGACTAGGAGGAACATGCAAATCTTCACACATACATTGGGTAAAAGGGAATAAATATACATAAGAAGGATGAACTGGGTGGTAACAAGGGAGTGGTAAAGGCAAAAGCCCACCAAACAGGGTAATTGGTTGGTACCTCATGGTATCTCAACCCTGGGGTAAATGTTGCTGCCCGAGGGCAGAAAAGTCCCTGAAGAAGGAACAAAACATGGAGGACAAATCTACATTTAGATTTGCCTCACAAACATAACACTGTGGTGTAAAAAGTCCCAAATGGTGGTTTCCATCATCTGAACACTCTCCGGGTTTGTCTCCTCAGTGCATCCGGCTTTCCATTCCTGGTATGATGTCTCAATAGGTGATTCTTCAGGTGCCATCTGATCTCCAACACTAAACCTCCCCTGATATTAACTTCAGGCCATTCCCTTGGGTCCTGTCACTGGTCATCACAGAGCAGAGATCAATATCTGCCCCGTAATGGGGTCTCCCCTCAGTCTCCTCTTCTCCAGGTTGAACAGGACAATCTCCTCCCTCGACTGGCTGGTGACGCTTTGCCTGGCGTCCCCAAGGACACGGTTGTCCCTCCTGTCTGCCAGGGCACTGCTGACTCATATTTAACTTACCAGGACCCCAGGACCCTTTCTGTGGTACTGCTCTCCACCATCTTATTCCCAGTCTGTACATACATCCAGGGTTGCCCCATCCCAGGTGTAGAATCTGACACTTCCCCTTGTTGAACTTCCTGTCATTGGTGATTTCCCCAGCCCACTAATTTCTCAAGGTCTCTCTGCAGGGCCTTCCTTTCTTTGAAGGAGTCAACAGCTCCTCCCAGTGTTGTGTCATCTTCAAACTCGCTTTCTATTTCTTCCAGTTCCATATCCAAGTCATTTATGAAGATGTTGAAGAGCACAGGGCCTAAGATGGAGCCCTGCAGTACCCCACTAGTGACAAGTGGCCAGTCTGATGTTCATTCACTGTGCTCCCATTCAATATTACCCTCCATGCCTGAACCACAAGCCAATTGCTCACCCACTGCAGGATGTGTTTATAATGGAGAGTGAATTCCTGATATTTTTAATTTTAAAAAGGTATTTAAAACAGAAATACCAGAGATGACAGAAATATCAGAGATATCTGCATTTCCCCCACTTTTCTATTGCTATAGATTAATTAACCCACTTACATTTTTTATTTTAAGAAACATTTTAAAAATGCATTCCAAGCAGCTTGCAGAATATCCACATGAGATCATTTTATGCACAGTCTCATTGCAGAAGTCAAATTACAATTCAGCAATAAATTTGTGACAGTAGGTATAGCAAAACCACCATCATTATTTGGGATACAACTACATGACTGGAGGTATTTAAATTCTTTACTGAAAAGTACATATTTTTAGACTTTATGAGGCAAGTTATTATTAAAATGCTGAGGTTGTTAAAAATGTTTTGGGCAGGCTGGTTCTAGATTAGGACTCTCCTGTGTTGGGGAATATACAAATCTTAAATAAGCCAAAAAGAGAGTGGATTGTAATTCTATACAAATCACTGGAAAATAAAATCAGACATTCCATAATTTAAAGATATCTGCATGAAAGACATGAGAAATGTGAAGGGGATAATGCCTAAATGATAATTGAAGGGTTTTTTTTTCAGTTTAATGTTCCTTAGGGTAGGATTTTGTTTATACTATGCTACTTAACTTTTTGTTTCTTGCCTCTTACGAATTAGGTCATTCTGCAAAGTTCTGTGCCAAGAATTTTGAGAAAATATACTTCCCTCTGAGGGTTTATAACATAATTCTGTCTCATTATGCCTGGCGTTTTTCTCCTCATGTTATGATATCCTCAAAGAGGAAAGAATTAAAACGGCTCGTCTTTTTGTCAGGAAGGCCCAGACTGGAAAAATCAGTTGCAGCAGTTACACAATAGGATGATGCCAGCTCATGTGCAGTTATGAAATGATTCTAGAAAAAAAGGGAACCACTGAAAGAGTGTATGAGGTTCCCAGAGAGATGGAAATGAAAACAAAAATAATTACAAATTCTAAGATATTTCAGTAATAATCAATTGTGACCTTTCATCCGAAAAACAGAGGTTCCTTATATCTTATTCTTGCCTGGTAAATCAGGTGTTTGCTGATCTAATGTATAGTAACAAATGAAATGATTACCTATTTTTATTAGAGTAGAAAAGTATCCTGGAAAATCCACCTAATTCTGTTCATGGATTCCTTCAACAGATGTTCAAATTTTTACTCGAAATGGACAGAGATATTGTTTCTTTCATGGACATTAAAATAACTATATAAAAAATTTGAATTCCACACATATGGATACTCCAAGTTTAGTGAAGGGTGCTTCAGTTGCCACAGACTAATGAAGGAAAAAGGGATTTCTAAAATGAATAATGAATAATAGTGTACTATTTGACAGAAGTAACTACATATGACAATATTTGAAATTTTTTAAAAAATCTCATACTTGGTTTTCTGAGGTACAAATTATTCAAACCCAGGAACTACAGAGGAGAAATGCAGGAGTGGAATAAAAGGGACCAGAAAGATATGGGACCTCAAAATGCCCTCCATTTCTTCAACCATTGCTCCTTGGTTTGTCTTTCTTTTGACCTCTCCTCTTTTACTACTGTGTGTTGTCCTAATCTCTACCAATTTTTTTTTATGTGCATAACTCCAGGGCCTGTGTATCCCTGCCCTGGAAGGAGGATAGTGTAACATTTACTGGGGCAGCTCTCCTGAGTCAGTGCTCATTCGTATGCAAGTACAGGACAATGAGGAAATGCATGGGAGCCTTTGACACAAGTGAGCATATTCTAATCTCAGCTGAATCTTCTAGTAAAATCCCCTCAGTGGGCTAAAGTAACTTTGCTATCTGTAGGCGACAGTCTTCAGCCTTCAGATTATCATATTTTTTGCTTGTTGGGGAGGATTCGGCAGCAAGGGCAGAGATCTTATAACAGACTTTTTGTGTGTTCTGAATCAAAGACTGGTAGTATTGCATCTCATCATTTGCTTTTATCTAGAAAAATTAAAAGAAAAAGATAGCCCACCAGGCTGTTTCATTTTTTTCTTTGTTTGGTTGGTTTGTTTGGTTTTGTTTTTGTTGGCTTTGTTTGTTTGTTTGTTGTTTTTTTTTTTTTTTAATAAAGCAATTTCTAGGTATTTGTCAAATTACTCCTGCACACTAAAAATGTTATTTCTTAATTCCTGTACCCTGTACATTTCCCGTGACTTCCAGTTATGCCTGATCTTTAACTTGGTAATGCAAAAATGGGAAGGAGCAGTGATGAACTACACATGATTCAGCAAAGCAAATAGTCTGCCCTAATTCCTGTAATTTATAAGTCTGTCTATCCCATCCCTCTTTCCTATCAGTCATTCCTTAAAAAAAAAAAAAAAAAAAAGAAGACAATAAACAAAAATCCCCCCAAACTGATAATCATCTCAAAAGTTGTGAGTCTTGGCTGTTATTCTGGGTAAATACTAACAAATCTCACACCTTTGACATTGCTAGTGAAAATTTTCTCCTCACAGAGATTTAACTTGTTCTTCTCACAGAGATGATGAACTAAAATTCTGCAGGAAGCTGTTGCTGCTGCTGGCCTGCAGGCTGACAGGACAAACACTCCAGTTACCCATTTAGAAGATGGTTGAGGACCAGTAGTCACCTCATCACAGCTTCCTTTTACTGTGTTCACAGGCACAAGAGGGGGCAACAGGCCCCTAGCAAACCTTTATTCCACCAGGCTAGGACATATTTGGAAAAGCTATGGTGACTTGAGGATGGGGATGGCTTACCAGAAAGGAGACCAGACACCAGGTCTTTGTGAGGGAGAAGAAAAGCAATAAGAACTCATAGGAAGAAGAAAATCTTTGACTCAGTGGAGATATGCAAATATAAGGTCTTCTTTTCCTTGCAGTGAGCTCTGACATGCTGAACAGAGGTTTTAGATAAAGACATAAAGAACACTGTCAGTGTGCATGAGGCACAGCTGAAGAGCAAACCCAGAGGGCAATGGACATGAAGAGGGAATGTACCTTGTTCTGTACATGCAAATGAAGAGAAAGAGCTGAATGACTCATCCAAGCCAAGATTTCAAGGCTGAATTGTCATTATGCATCTGAGGGGCTCACAAAGCTATGAAGTACATCACAGGCACACACTGTATCATTACACAGAGCCATCAACGAGAGATCCTGGGTTTGAAGCAGATCCCTCTGTCTCACAATGAGATTTTCACTGATGTGGTACTGATACATACGTACCGCCTTTTCTCAGATCATGTTTCCTACCTGATTTAAAAATATTTGCCATCCTTCTGTTTGCCTTTCTTGTGGATAAATTATACCCTTATGTCCCTCACAGTAAAAGAATAAAAATCTAAAGCGAGACAAACTAAGTGGAAAGGGCAACTCAGCATTCACTTTATCCACGCAGATGAAGCAAAGCTTGCAAAGCAGTTGCCTTAAAGATAAATATTTTTAAAGGTATCACAGCCTTTCTTTTTCCCCACTGGTAATGTGTAGCTTCTCACCATAACAACTTTCTGGTTTTCCTTCTTCCCCAATCCATTTCAGCCTGAACTCACCTTCAAACTCATCCTTTCCATGTGAAAAGAAAAGTAATAAACAACTGTTATAATCTGTTCAGTTCTCTGATATATATATATATATATATATATATATATACACACACACATGATATTGAAATACTCCTGCTTTTATTTCTCTATGTTCTAAATTTTAGACATTGCCCTACTAGTGATCCTTATTTAAACAGGACAGTTGAGATCCGAGGTTAGCTCCTCTTGCTGTTCTGTTAGCATCTAATTCCATTGTCATCCATCATTTAAGACTTACTTGTTTCAAAACTGAGTTTATTTTTGTTGCTGATGTTCAAAATCCCAATGTATTCATCAGAGGCAACAGGAAGACTCACTCAGCTTGAGATATAAGTTTTCTATTGTCCATAGAGAAAGACAATTACAGTCCTTTAAAGGATTCTGTTGAGTGGATAAAGTCGAGAGCACTTCTGTCACTTAAAGCTGACTGGAGTCCCTGAACTAAGCCTGTGTGATCTGTATCAATCAGTCTAAGAATCACCTTCAGTATCCCAGCCAATGTCTTATCTCCAAGCTGACTCTGAGCAGAGCAAACAGAAGCTGTTGTGTGCAGTGTTTCTTGGTGAATTGGCATAAATTGACATAGTAGAGGTGACCTGGAGATTCTTTGATATTGTTAAATGTTTTTCTGATGTATTTTCAAGACCTTTTTGTAAGAATAGACATTCAGCAAACTTTCTGAGTCATATTGAGAAAATCTGGCTTGGGTTTACAAAAAAAAAAACAAAACCAAAAAACAACCAAAACTAAACCAGAATCCCCCAAACCAGGCGTGAAACTGGGAAGTGGTTGATATCTACTGCATGGGTCCAAATATTTCAAGCCCTGCACTTAAGAAAACCCTGTTTTCTGGACAGGATCCTCATTTGCTGGGGAGTCAAACAATTCAGTCATTTTGATCTTGTTTTTCCACCTTTGGATTGGGCATTTGAACTGGCTTCTGCTGGGAGCTCCATATCAGCCCTTATTTAATCATCCTCTTACAATAAGTGAATCATTTTTTAAGTATTTCTAAGTCTTTTAAGTAATATTTCTGAATAACTAAAGTTTCAAAGAAGAGAGAATTTGACTTTCAACAGATTGCAGACTGATGTGCACATGTGACTTTGCTTTGGATGAGCAGCTCCTGGCATAAACCTTCTGGGTGAAATGTGGGCTGGACTGGCTCATACAAGGATTATTACTTTCTCAGTTTCTTCTTCACTCCTGTGAATAAAACCTTGCCTTTGAATAGATACCAAAGGCGACAGGCAGGCACGTTACTAACCAATATAGAGTAGGTAAAAGGACTTTTGTAGAGCCACTGAAATTGTGACTGTAAGGAAATTGTTGGGAAATCCTCTTTCTGTAAGAAAGAAAACAGATTTCCCCTCTACTGGTAACGTTTCTCTTATGCTGTTCCATACTAACTGATGCTTTTATATAGAACAAAAAGAGTCTATCCAAGAATGGAATGCAGGAAACATTTGTCTAAAGTATTAATTTAAGTGAGCCCATATACATCTGAGTGTGAAATAAAGGGAACATTTATCACTAAAGAAATATATTTAGCTTCATTATCCTCCAACAACTTCTGAGGCTTAATTAATAGGTTTTTTTCTGCATTTTGAGATTACCAGATGTGGAGCACTATAGAAATACGAAGTGATTTTTATTATAAATACCTTCAATTTGTGGATGAGCATCAGTGCAGATAGTTGTGAAATAGAGTCAGGTGAGGCAGGTGCTGGTCAGACTCTTCGAAAGTACAAATGACTGTTCCTACTTAAAGAGGACGCCCATGAAGACATACTCTGTGAATTCAGTGTCAAAGCACTTCAACATCTAACTCAGGAGTTTGCTTGAAATAATGCATTTGTTTAAAATAAACATATTTTGACTTTGGATTTTTCAGACCTAGATTTTTTTTTTTTTTCTGATGTGTTTTTAACTTTCTTTCAGCCCCAGCTGAACTATAAACTTCACGAATACACAAATACATAATATGTTTGTATTTGTTTGTAAAAATATTCACAAGTATCAAGATAAAAGCTAAACCTTTGCAGAAGGGTCATGAAAATTTTCATGCTGAGTGGGTGTATTTGTCAAAGGAATATGCCAAACTGATATTTTATTATTATAGATAGTTTGGGTTGGAAGGCACCTTTAAAGATCATCTAGTCCAACTCTGCCCCCTGAAATAAGCAGGGACATTTTCAGCTAGGTCAGGTTTCTCAGAACCCTGTCCAACCTGACCTTGAATATTTCCAGGGACAGGATAATTAACATCTTGCTGGGCAACTCATTTCAATGTTTTACCATGCTCACTGAAAAAAAAAAAGTATTCCTTATATTAGTTTAAATCAAACTTCTTTTGGTTTACAGCCATTACACTTTGCCCTATAAAAACAGGCTCTGCCAATGAGTTTCTCTCCATCTTTCTTACAAGCCCCCTTTAAGTATTGAAAGGCTGCCAGATGGTCTCCCCAGAGCCTTCTGCTCTCCCGGCTGGACACTGCCACCTCTCTCAGCCCATTTTCATGGGAGAGATATTCCAGCCCACTGATCATTTCTGTGGCCTTCCACTGAACCCACTCCAACAGATACATGTCCAGTTCTGAGGACCCCAGAACTGGATGCAGTGATCCACACTGTGCCTCATAAGAGGAAAACAGAGGGTCAAAATCACCTCCCTTGGCCTGCTAGCCTCACTTTGCATGCAGTCCAGGGTATAGTTGGCTTCCTGGGCCTGTCATCTACTGGTACTACCAAGCCCTTCTCTCAACCCTTTTATCCCAGCCCAGGTGCAGGACCTTGCATTTGGACATATTACAATACATATGAAAAATGCATAATGATCAGATTACAACTGTGACATTTGCTTTTTAGGAGAAGGAAGAGTGTGATAGATACCCATGAAATGTACAAATCCTAGTGGATAATACTCAACTCTTCAGGGTAGAGTACTGATTTCTTACTTCCTCATTGTTCCAAAAGAAGGTGGCATAAAACAGAGGTGATAAAAGCAGCACTAATAGATGGGCAGTGAGGGATGGAATAGGTTATCAAGGTCACTTTTGTAACTGTTCAAAAATTAGCATCAGGAAACCTTTCATCTTTTGGTCAGGTCAGCTACCTCATGCTGGATGGATACTGTGAATATTCAAGAACTGCAAAATACTATGTTAATTAGATCTATTAGAAAATGTAGACTTTGACATATTAAATAGTCTCCTTAATTATGGTAATGAATTGTTATGGTTGTTCAACTAATGGCCTTTGTCATTCGCAAAGATAGGACATGACTATTAGAGAAATACAGTGAGAATTAAAGTGCAATATAGAGGCCAATTCAGAAAATGCAAATATTCCCAAACCCTCTTTTTCTTCCATGAACTTTTCCAGATAGAAAGATAACCACCCCATTAGTTCCCTTGACAATACAGAAAACCCTAAAAAGAGTCCAAAAGGCCCAACAAAACATTCCCTAAATCACTGGCTCTTGTTATTTTTCTGTAGGTTAACCTGCCTCTCTGTCCCATGGTTTTACTTAAGCTTAGGTTATTAAATGAAGTACTACAATGGTAGGTCTATTCCAAATACCTCACCTTAATAATTTCCTTCCTTCTGATCCCATAAATTTAATTTTCTTTTCCCCATTGCTTTTATTTGGAGCTATTTACCCAGAATTTAATAGGGTTTATGAGATCATGACAACTTGATCTGGCAGGTTTGGAGTTTTTTAAACTTATTTGCAGGGACATAATTAATTAATATGTTTTGAGGGAAGAGAGATATTGGCAATTGTACTGTTCTCTCAAAGTAAAACAAAAAATAAGCAACTTGGTTGTATCGCATCAGGTGATGGGCACTTGCTTAACTGAGAGATCCTTCCTTAGTCTGCACATCCCAAATGGATACACAAATGATTCTTCTGTTTGTCATTTTTACTGCTTCTCATTATACT
>NW_020955371.1:209123-210775 GCF_003031625.1 Empidonax traillii | reverse complement strand
CAAACCCCTGTTACCCATTCCCGTATCAATTCCCTAAATTCTTTAGCATATTTAGTCTCTTTTTCAAGGCAGAACATCCTAACCCTGAGCAAGAAGATATAGACATAGACCCAACAACCTTCAGGCCTAGAGTTCTGGAAGGCCTCCAAGGACACTACGTGCTCCGAGGAAGATGAAGATGAAGAAGAGAGGGTCCCAAAACACCCCCAGACCCAAGAGGCGTGGCGGGGACAGAACCTGGGTGGTGGCAGGACGGGGATTGGGCAAAAATCATTATAAAACTGTGAACATCTCGATTTCGGGAGCGCGCGCTGGGGGTTATTCCAGAAAGCCTGGGGGCTCATTAAACCTTTGTATCCTTATCTTATCTCCTACCTAATTTGGCTTGGAGTCTTTTTTTCCTCACAGCCATTTAGGCAACATACTAAAAGTAAAGGAAATACAAAGCCTTATTTATCTTCTCTGTACCAGTTATGATCCCCACTCATGGCATTGATTTTAGATGGAAAAATGTCCACCTTGTGTGTAAAATGAAGCTCCAACTTGGTTTAGTATGTTGGGTCTCCAGGCATGGCCATCTAGAGAGAGAGCCAGTGAGTTACAGGATACAGGTAGAATTAGACAACAAAAACATATGTACAGTGGAAGTTATCAGGTATCAGTACATAGTTTATTAAGAAACTGGAAAAAATCCTTTTGTTAAAGTTGATGGAAAAAGCATAGGTGTTGAATGGAAGGCTATGAGAGATGATCCAGAGATTGAAAGAGAATGCTCATCATAAAATTATATATAATTCCCCTTGACTCCAGGGAGCCAGGATTTGACCCTGGGACCTTTCTTTGTCTATGGGAAGAAGCAAATAACTCTTTGTCAGCCTGTAATATCTACTAGTATCCTTGCTAGTCATATGTACATGAGGCTTGAATGATTAAGATTTGTTCATTGCTCATACTGGAAAATGTGTTAATTTTTTACTTAGTTCTTGTTTCTCAGCTTTTATAAATACTTTTTTTGCAAATCCCCAGGCTCCTGGAGGCTTTAGATAATTAAGTTAATTTACACCAGATTTGTTTTGGGAGTGTTTCTGATTCAGCATTTGTTAGCAACAGAAGTTTTCCAAGGGCACTGCTGAATGGAGTTTAGGTCGTTAATAGACTGAGGCACTGTATGATCTGTGGGAAGGCACCATCCATGTAACAGTTGCCAAGTCTGTCCTGTTTTGTATAAACACGATAGGTTTTTTTCTAAGAACAGTTGGAGAAAGATGGATTCAAATGTTTCTGTATTTGTGGCAGATTCTTTCCCTGCGGCAATTAAAATATGGAAACAAAACATTCACTGCTCATACTTTTCTCAGGAGAGACAAAAGAGCATGAACATATGACAAATGTGAAAGTAACTAGCACACTGGTGGATGATGTCTTGGAACTATGGTGGATAGCCCTGTATGAGAATCTAGCTGCGAAAGATGAGCTGTACCCTTAATAGCTAGTCCCACTATCAGCTATTTCTACTTGCTTTCATGTGTAGATAATTTGTAACACAAGACATGCTATAAATCTCCCTCCTGTGTTTTGTTGCACTGATAACAGAGTACTGCAGTCTCTAACCATGAGTTTAGTTTTCATATATAATTATGGAACAATGAACC
>NW_020955371.1:175434-208904 GCF_003031625.1 Empidonax traillii | reverse complement strand
GCTGTACCCTTAATAGCTAGTCCCACTATCAGCTATTTCTACTTGCTTTCATGTGTAGATAATTTGTAACACAAGACATGCTATAAATCTCCCTCCTGTGTTTTGTTGCACTGATAACAGAGTACTGCAGTCTCTAACCATGAGTTTAGTTTTCATATATAATTATGGAACAATGAACCCAGACAATGAGCTAAGAGTTTGGCATCTTGTTTGGTGATTATCTATAATACTTACAAATGAGCTACGAAGAGTAAAGGAGATACAAAAGACACTTCTGTGCTCACACACTGAAGGCCCAGAAAAATTTTTAACATAATGGTTGTATAACAGCTCCAAGTGGTGTCAATACACACTGCTGCACTCATAGGGAAACTGTCTTGTATTTTAGGTTCCTACAGCATAGCATATTTTGTTTCAGTAACAAACAAGTATTGCATTTCCCCAGGACAGCTTAAAATACCCACCCTCCATCTTCACTAAGCACCAAATACAAGCAAATGTCTATCATCCTGGAAGCCAGCAAGAATAGCCACTGTGCTAAGTCACTCTTATAGTTCAAATATTTTGTTTTTTCAAAGGCCTGCTTTTTTTTGAAATACTAGGTGTCAACCTTTCCTTTACATTTTGAGCCAATGTAGAATAACTTAACAGAAAACAGTGTGATGTCATTAAGTGACTATAGAGATGTTTGTCTTCTTTGTTTGGAACTGGGGAACCATGAGAAAACTGCAGAAGTTATTTGATAATCTAACCCAGAGTTTCTGAAAGCTCTGAGTACGCTTCAATTTAACCCCAGAATTTTCTGCAGCATTTACATGATAATAAGCATGTTATTTTTTGTGCTTCAGTTTGTTGTCTGTAAATCCAAGTGAATTCCTTTCTAACAGATCTTTTTAAAATACATACTTGGAGATGTTTAAATGTTGGATTAACTATTCTAGGAGTGAAGGCTTTTCTGACTGCATTTTTTTATTATATACAATGAAAAATATGCAAACATTCTTTCTAGAAATCAGCAGTGTTGTGGATCCCAGTGTATGAAGAGATGGAGAAATTTGGAAAGAAGATTAAAAAAAATTACCTTTGTCACTGAAATTTTAATTTATTGGAATATATTCATTATAGAGTGCTGAATTTCAGACACAATTTGAAAAAGCACTGTGAATGTGCAGTATCACTTCGGGGTCCTGCCTATGGGCTCTAAAAACCAGGAAGCACTATAAGGACACTCCAATTGCTCCAACCATCAACAAAAAGGGTATTGAAGACCACAGCCAAGTGGACAGAGCACTGCTCTGTGTTCCCAGACAGATGTGGTCTTCTCACCAAACACCCATTTGGAAAGAGAAAAAGAAATGTTGACAAAGACCCTTTTTGTGAGATATTCAACAAGCCAATTAGCCTATATCACCTCTTCTCAAATAGATTTTGCTATCTTCCCCCCTGGATTTCCATGATTTATTATTTTGGGATGTTTTTTCAGAAAACCTGGGCTCAGATGGGAATCCCAGGACTTCTAATAGCTAGCTGTCGGAGCAGTGTCCTTGAGCTAAAAATACTGCAGTCTGCAAAGTTCTGAGGACACGAGAAGTAAAATTCTCCATTGAGGGTTTCTGAGTCTCTTTCAAAACATCTCAAAGAATTTATTTTCAAATTATCAGAGTGGGCTGATTTATAAAATATATGTTTAACATCAGATTTCATTTTCACAGGTAAAAAGACGTCTGTTTCAAGTTAGGAGAAAAACAAATTTCAAAACTTCTGAACCCTTTGGAAAAGAAGAAATAGTTCTCTGTTCTGCCTTAATAAAATGTTGCCTTTTAAATGACCTAAATTCACAAAAAACTCATGAAAAAACCTGAGTTTCTAAAAGTTAATTTTGGCTATTCTTCAGTCTTATTTCATAATTTTTTAATGTGTGTCAGCAACAGACAATGCACAGTAGTTTAATTATTATCTTCTGCTGTATGAGCATGCTGTGAAAAAAAGATTGTGGGGAACAGGAGAAGGAGGAGATAAAATATCCTGACACAAGTTAGTATTTAACATACATTTTGAAATCAGTCTGCTGCTGCTGCCCCTGTTTCTCCAACTCTTTAGATACAGCATACCAGAGAGCCCATCAATTTTATTTCTCAACAGACTATAGAACTGCTTTGGGTTTTGTTTTTCTTGGTTTAGTTTGGTTGTGGTTTTTTTTTTTCTTTTTTTTTTTCTTTTTTTTTTCTTTTTCATTTAACAACATCTCTCCCAAAAAAGAACAGATATCTGAGGATGATTGCAAACATTCACTCCATCAGCTCTGGGCTCTGTAAGAATCTGACTCTAAATGATTTAGGAAGAAACATTATTTGCCCACTTATGATGAGCATATTCTTCAAGTTAGGATACCAGGGTTTTCTGTCTAGCAGACAGATGACAGCCACAGTTTAATCAAACTGACAAAGTAAATAAGAATGTGTTCAATATTTAATGCACAGTATGTAAATAGCCCATCTATGTTCATGTGTCTTTTCAGTTTCTCAAGAAAATTACTGGGTGGATATTTTGTAAGAATATATTAAAACATGAAAACAATTTAATAAACCAAAAGGACCATAGAGTTTACTTTTAATTAAAGAACTGATGGAAAATGTTTTGGAAACATAGTTGTTCATTTCTGTCTCTGTAAAATTTGTGAACAACATTATTCACTAAAGGATTACCTAAGACTGTACTTGGAAATGGCCAACAATAATTTCCCATGTGTGTTTTGGAGAAGCTGATATAAAGAAAACCTCTCTAATCTGCCTTGTTTGCTTTATACAGAAGACCAGTAGGGGGAACTTGGATGAAGATATAGAAAATAATCATACAGAGCTGGGAATGGTGTGATCTTTTCTTATAATAATAATAGAAAAGAACATGTATTGAAATAGAAAATTGAGAATTGCAAACTAATGAAATACAAATTCTATTTTGCTCCACATTAATTTTTTTTGTGCAACCCTTCAGGCTGAGACACTTATTTAAATCAAGACCTTACAAGAATTTGGCAGAAGCTGGATATTTTAAAAGCAAGACAAAACAAAGAGAAAAAACAAACAACCAAGTGGGATAAGAAAGACTGTTTTTCAGATGTAACCTAAGTTGTAAGGACAATAATTTATTAATTTGTTGTACACTACTTATCTTCTGAACGATTGCTTCAATTTAGTCTCATTCACATCTCCATTGACTTGAAAAGGTACACACATACCCTGTAGTGCATTACAGTGCAGTGCAGTTCTCATCTTAAAATTCTGTGAGTATAAAAGCAGGTACACCTTTCTGCAAACCCCTTGTGTTGACAACAGTATGCCAGTAAGGAACCAGTTGTTCTGACATAGCTCAAACAAAAGTTATCAAAAAATAGCACTAGTTTTTCTGCCAGTGCAAACAGATTATCTGCCAAGCTTGCTGTAAAGCAGACCAACTGAGAAATCTAAGCTTACCTTTGGGAAAGAGACCTTTAAAGGTTAGCATTTTTAATTCGAACTTCTCTTTCTCTTAGTCTGAAGAAGGTACTCTCAATGCAACAAAATAGTAAAAAGATAAATCTTTTATTTATATTATGTTCCATTATGGGATGAAGGTCAGTATTTTTGTTTCTCTGTTTGGGTTTTTTACCCTTTTTTTGTTTTGTTTTGTTTTAATTATTAATTATTTATTTGTGTATTTATTTTGGTTGTGTTCATCATGGCCTGGCTAATTCACCGAAGCAGTAAGTGGCTTCAGCTGCTATTGTAAGATATAATAATGAAGAGCATCTAACTTCCCACTGAATCAGTATTTCAGCTCTGCTTGAGGCCATTTTCAGTAATCATTGGGTTCGATTGTTCTCATTATAATATTATTAACAAATGGTTTCATTATATTATAATATGAGAAGTTATATGAAGTCACCAACACCTTTCTTTGGAACATGTGTTTTTCCTTATTAATATTTTAAGACAAAATCTTACTCCTGGTAAGTCATTGAAGAATTATCTTTGAATACAAATGCAGAAGAATTATGAAATGCGAACACAAAATAAAACAGTTTAGCCTGTTTACAAATTATATGGTAAACACTGAAGAATCACTTTCTGTTTTCTTCTTCCATGACACCAAAAAGCAGCAAAAATGTCTAGCAGCAGCAACAGCAGCAACAGAACTCCTCCTGATGGGTTCAATTTGAAGGTGAGTTTGAATCATCTTTCAAACATTATGCATTATCTTAAATATTATTTAGCCAAGAGAGATGGTATAGCTTTCCCTCTCTATTGAATGATGTATGATTGACAAAAGAGGGGCTTGGGGAGGTGTTTTTGGCTTTTTGCCTTTACAAACTAACGTCAACATGAAATAAAGGATCACTACAAACACCTATGATTCAAATTAAATCCACTGAACTGAGTCTCACAAAAAATGAGGTCTCTACTCATATCTGGAAGAATGTCTCAGGAAAACAAACTAACCCTGGGATTGTGAAGCAGTGTAGGCTATATGGACATGAAGCTAGTATAATGGGAAGATTATTTCAGACTATCCCTCTGTAAAGTCCCTTTTTGCCCAACTTATCACTGCTTGATACCTTAAAGAATTCCCCAGTCTGCCATATTGATCCTTAGACTGCTGCTGCACTTTCTCGTTTGGCCAGCTGGAATAATTTTTTTAAGCAGTGCACTTTTAAAGCACAGTGATGTCCTTGGAATTTAAGTTATATGCCAAAACAATTGTGGTTCCTTTTAATTACTGCATGAGGTTTCCAATTTCGGGCTTACATTGATTTTCAGCAGTTGAAGATCTGCTCATTTGCTTTATAACTTTCCCCATGCCGTAGGTCAGTTCATTCCCTACAGCATCTTTGCTTGTTTAGCTATTACTTTTCTTATCTTACATTTCCTTTAGCAAATATTTTGGGACTGATTGTTTCAACACTATCCTCATGGAAAAATACTTCCCTATGCAATGTTTACTTCCAGTCAGGTCCTTTGTTGTTTTGTCTTTGAGCTCTTGCTCTGACTCATAGAATCCCACAAGAACAAGAAGTGCAGATGGAAGCAAGGACTGAAAAAAACAAGCCGTTCTCTCACCTGTATAATGAGGCTTCAACAAACACTAAATAAAACATTTATGACAAAGAGGTGTTTTGCTTTTGGTTTATTAGGATCTTGATTTTTCTCCATTGAAGTCCAACTCCCGAACTCCCAGAGATTGTGGTGTAAACAGAATGCTATCCCTTAATCAGAGAATTCACACTTTCTGTTTTATTGATGTGGCAATATAAAAACAGATGTGTCCCTTTCACTGTACTTCCACCATAAACTGAAACCTAACCTGAAATCTTTGTGTTTTAAAGTGAGAAAAAACAAAAATGATCAAAAGTTCTTTTCTAGTTTTAAAGATAGAATCTATTTCAAATTACATTATACTGAAAAGGCTCTATCTTTGATCAAAAAGGTGTTTGCTAAAGCAAATCTGTTGGGGATATTGTAGAATGTACCTAATGAGACTCCATCACCTCCTATAATTTACATCAAGACAATGCTATGGCTTCCATTTTCATAGACAACAATCCTTTCTCCTTCTTATTTCATTTATTATGATAAAGAGCCCTTTTAGTCATGCACAATTTTCATGGTCAACTTGAGCAATAGGCAAGAAGCTTTAAGAAATTCCAATGGTTCTTCTTGGCAAAAAGAAGAATGCCTTGTGCTGCCTTATTCTTTCATTCCTTTCCCAGATGGCCCTGGAGCCCATGCTGGAGAAAGACAGAAAAAAGCTCAGGGTTTCAAAGGTGGTGGTTTCATTTTTTTTGTTGCTGTTGTTTTGTTTTGTTTTGTTGGTTGTTTGGGTTTTTTTGGGGGGGAGGTGTTGTTGTTGTTTTTTATCTTTTCAAAAACAACTACCTTCCATTCTCATGCCGTCCTTCAATAAGCTTGTCTTAGGAGACATGCCTTGCAATAATTTGACTCCTACAATTACATAGAAGCAGCTCACATTTTGAGAGAGCAAAATTACAAAACAGACCAGGAAAAAGTAAAAGAAAAGGAGAAATATCTTATTTGTCAGTTGTCATTACCTTTTTCAGAACTGCCTAGAATTAACTCCCAAAATCCTTGTGATTGATTCATATATTGGCACATAATTTCTCCCATTCAGCCATTTTCAGCAAACATCCTCCCAGGTAAGAGGAGGAATTCTTATGTCAGTCCATCGTGCACAACTTTGTAAAATTATGAAAGTAAATGTGTTCCTTACTCTATGGCACAATGAAGTACTGAACAGTCCTTCAGTATCTATGAGTCCCCTCAGTCAGATTATTAAATCTGACCAAGATTTCAAAGTTTTCTGTGACCTGTGGAAACACTAACAGCCTCCATTCAATCTTTAGAGTTCTTTTAAAGTTTCAGAAGGTGTTAGCAAGTATCTGAGATCATCTGCTAAAAGAATGTTATTTACTTACTTCTTGTTTTATTTGTTTAAGTAATCTTGTTACTGCATTATTAATTTATGTAATCTAACATGACTGAAAACCAAACATCACTTTTTAAAGCTATGACCTTGTAATACTTTGACTTTAAGCACAGGTATCTGAAAACAACTCTGATGGGTTTGTTAAAGCCTGTAATACAGCATCATGATATTACTGTGATAGTCTAGTAATTGAGTCTTGATTTAGCAAAGCACTTATGCATGGCCTAGAATTCTCATTTATTTCATATGGCCTGAAGGCTTGCTTTTCATATCAGGATGGTGTAAAATAGCTTTAGCCAAATGAGAATACAAACAGGTTAAATTAGAATTGATTTTTAAGCAGAAATTGAGGTCTTGAAAACACATTATTTCCATGTAAAAGCATTCACATTTATTTCAGGTACTGAAAGAATTTTGAAAATGCATGTCATCAAACTCTTATACATGTTAACAGTTGTAAGGAAGATGAAACAAAATTAAGAACAACTACACTGTGATCAGCAAAAGAAAAGCTATTAGAATGGATATAGCTCATTTTTAACAGATTTAAATGTTTCTTATAAGGGCAAATCCTACCTTCTTTTTCTGGAAAGAAGGTTAGCATTTGTACTGAGTCATGTATATCACCTATTTTATGGATTAAAATTTCTCTACCACATCAGTTCAATCATAAATATGTAAGAAAGGACAATTCTTTTATAGATGGAGAATGAGACTCTAAATTGTCCCTGTCTTCATCATAATAGATAGAGCAGTTAAAATCTCTCCCCAAAATCAGCACATTGTGAGGCAGACAATTCAATAAAATGCTACTTACACAGTAATTCAAAAGAGTTTCGTTCCTTCCCTCAGTAGCGGATCAAATGTTAATGAAGCAAGCACAAGTTTGATCAAAGTTGTTCTGAACTTTTAATAACATTTTATTTCCCCTAAATCAAAATAGGAATGCTATAATTTGCAGCAGACTAAGATTTTTTTTTATACACACTGTCCAGTTTTTGGCAACAACAGAGATTTGTGCTATATGATATGGAGAATTTATTATGAGAATTTTAGAATTATTTTAGAATTATCCTGTGAAGGATTACCTTGGCTTAACCAGTAGCAATTTATAGAGTATTTTACTCCAGGTTGAATGCTCCTCCCAAAAATGTGCCTTCAGATGTAGGAGAAGCCTAAGGAGCATCGATACAGTCAATGGGCAGAGCAGGGTGTCCAAATCACAAACTGGATGGTGGTTGCCCTGAGCTCCCCAACAGGCAGCTGACACACCAATGGCTCTCAGGACACATGGGCTGCTGGGAGATCATCCAGAGCTCACAACTCTTTGTGGGAAACTAAAAGATCTATTGCTTGTTCATCCCCACAACAGGGAGGGGATAGGCTGCCTACATCTGCATAGAGGGATTAAATTCTACATGAAGGGATTAAACTCCTGCGAGGAATAATTGATAAAATTATTTTTCAACAGTGCTGACAATACTTGTAAGGACGGGTTTCAATGGATTTAAGCTGGAGTTAGAAAAAAAAAATTCCAGCAGCATCATTCCAATAGAAATAGGGTGAGTGAAATAGAGTAACTGCTTTTAAATAGATTTTCTTACATTTCTGAATTCAAGAATGTGTTCTTCATGATAGCAGGTGAACTGAACAGAATGGTGAAGGTGAAGAGTGTCCTTCTCTGTCCACATGCCAGTTCTGGCTGTGTATCAGTTGCTGACTTAGTCTCAGTGAATGGAGCTTCACTGTAGGGCAGGTGGTTAGGGAAAGCTTCCATTTAAGATGTTGATCTTATAACTGGATAAACAAAGAAGCAATTCAGAATGTGATAATGGATCACATGAAACGTGCACTTGAAACAGCTGAGCTATAATAATTGCTGGTGTACTGGGCACTGTATATGTGCAACATGTCCATGTGCATATGTTTGTCCACAGCACGTGCAAGGTAATGCACCATGACTAAATTATAAGACTAAATCAAGAAAAATAATTCAGCCCTGCCATGGGTTGAGAATGTATAAAGACACCGTTACTTCAGCCCAGGTCACTGCAATATAGGAGAGCAACAAAGTTGATGAAGGGCCATGAGTGGAAGTTGTATGAGGAGTGTTTGAGGGCACTTGGTCTGTTCAACCTGGAGGAGACTGAGGGGAGACCCCATTACAGTCCTACAGCTTCCTCATGAGGAGAAGAGGAGCGGCAGACACTGATCTCTGCTCTGTGGTGACCAGTGACAGAGCCTGGGGAAATGGTCTGAAGTTGTGTGAGGGAAAGTTTAGGTTGGATATTAGAAAAGTTCTTAACCCAGAGGGTGGTTGGGCATTGTAACAGGCTCCCCAGAGAACTGGTCACAGCATCAAGCCTGACAGAGTTCAAAAAGTGTTTGGATGATACTCTTGGGCATATGGAGTGACTGTTGGGGATGGTCCTGTGCAGGGCCAGGAGTTGGACTTAATGATCAAACTCAGCATATTCTGTGATTCTGTGAAATCTTTATTCTGTAGTATTATGAAAATGTCCCAGAGTCCAGAACTATTATATAAATTGTCAGAGAAAAAAGTGTGGAACACTGTAAAACCCTTCTGTCATTCTCTTTCTCCACATATATATGAGGGACATTTAAATAAGTAAGAAAGCTTTCAAAGTATCTATAAAATACTAAAAAAAATAATGTAAGCATCACAGAGTTAAACTGCTAAACTGATGATAAAACATCTTGAAGTTGTCCTGCCTTTATTCACAGATACTAACAAAAAAGAAGTCCTAATAAAGAGGAAAGAAGCAGAACATGATATTCCCATACTTTCCAGAAAAAAATTTGAAACAGCACACCACTGATATGCAACACCTTGGTGCTGAGAAATTCTTTATAGTGTTCAAAGAGAGTTCCCACACACTAATAAATAAAACATCCTTATTTTCTACAGCTCAACAAAATAAAAAATGTTACTTTTCCATCAGTCTTTGAAACCTGCTTTTAATAACAACCAGGAAGGGGGCAAATTTATATTTTTCTCTTTCCTATTGCACTGTGTGTAATTCACAAGTGTTATGCCATCTATACCTGTTAACCTGTGACTTGGTGACACAATGTGTTCTTAGGCCGCTCTCTTGGAAAAATCATGATGCTTTGAATTCTGTAAAGCTTATTAAGAATAGCAGGAAATCAATGAGCTTTTACGTTATTCCTCAGAGCTGTGGCAGTGCTTAATATCATTGTTCTCTAGGTAAGACTACTCAATGGAGTGTGGCACAGACAGAAGTCACTGAATTTGTGCTACACAAATGCTATCAAATTTGACCTTACATTTTATTTCAGAAGGGTTTTCTATTATTAGAGCAAATGCTAGATATCAAATAATCACTTAGGTTCAGAATTTATGCAATGAAGTTAGCTACTGGGTAAATTTGATCTAAAAAACCCCTAATTAGACAGCTGAATATTACTTTATAAAATAAATAAATTTTAAAAAACCCTCAACCAAAAAAAACAACAAAGAAACCATCACCACCAACAAAACCACTCCACGACCACCCAGTGACATGAAATCAGAATTAAGCAATGTTGACTCATTACAGAAATTCTCTTTAAAGACAAAAGATATCAGATTTTGTTGTTGGTATTGTGCATCTAACAAATCATGAGGCTTCCTATGGTTTTTCCTTTGCAATGAGCCCAAAATGCAGTTTGGAATAAAACAGTTCCCTATATCTCACGCTAACACCTCTGTAAGCCCATACTAAAATTACACTGAACCTGCATCTGCAGCCATTGGAAAGGAATTCATACCAACATACAAACATAAGTTGCCAAATAATTTTTCAAGACTTATAAAGTTATTTTGTAGTAAGATTTGAAAAGGGCAACTAACACTTCAAAGGATCACTTGTATAGCTCTACCTGAGTTCAGTGAAATTTGCTGCATCACATTTTTTTCACAGGAAGAGAGCTGCAAAGATTGATACACTATACCAAAAATGATCTTTTAGCTGCTCCCATTTTTTAAAGATAACCAGTTTCAGTCTTTCTTCTGTGGCTGAACACTTCCCTCCTCCTCACACTCTCATCTCTGGAGTAGAAAGGAACAGGAAGAAGACCTCTGCATCCTTTACAATGTGTTCAGGAAAATGCATATATTTTGATGATGGCCTAGATTTAAAAATGAATTTTGACAGAATGAATGGTCGAAGACAGTAGGAATTTATTTTGATTTAAAAATGCAGGTAGTATGTCTGAGAAGGAACCATTACTTCCTTATAGTGAAACAGTTTTAACTCATCTTGACCTTAGCAACTCTAGCTTTGGCAAGCTCTTAGTATTGCGTAATGAATTTCTCCAATTTTAACTTTCTTAAACAGTGATATTGATATTTAACCATTTTTAAGCACTATGATGAATATAGGTCATATAGTTTTAAATTCTGAAACAGAAGGTGTAAAGGAAAAATTCAAACTCAGTGGGTTGCCTAATTAGTCTCACTAATTCCCCTTTCATAAGTAGAAATCTTTCCCCAATAGGGATATATATTTTTCTATAGAAAAAATCCTGTCTCCCTGACCACAGTGAGCAAGTTCATCCCTGGAATAAATTGATTGACTAAGACTGGGCTGTAGCAGGAATGACTTTGGCTCATGCAGACTGACTTGTTTAACACATGTAAAAAACCCAAGCTAAACAGGGCAAACATAAAAGCAGCCTATACCTCAGTATTAAAATTGTCTGCAGAGACAGATTGTGTAATGTAGGGTTTATTAAATCCCTGCAGCTTTTCAGCAAAGCTCCCTGTGTGAGGTGCATGTAGAATATCCTGCTGTAATTTAAATGAAAATGTTGACTAGTCCTAAAAGCTCTGTTAGGTGTTCTAAACTGAATAGGCAGCCATTTGCCATGTCCTCGACACCTGCTATTTAAAACAAGGAATACTGTTACCATGGGTTACCAGAAGGTGTTATGTATCAATAGTGTAATGATGAAATGATAGGAAATCATGTTCCTTAGGGCTGAAAATTACAAAGCATACAAAACTGCTTTTATTAGACAGTTAAACTGCAGAAGTCCAGCAGCACAAACCATCATTGTTCAGCATAAAAGGACTAGGAAAATAAATATAAATAATTGTCAGCTCAAATAAGCACTTTGTTCCTGAGTTATGCTTTGTACATTTCTTATTACAGTGCAGAAAACCATCCCACACCTGTGAACTGTAAAGTATCCAGGTTGGGAAAGCTGTGGAATCTTGACAAGGTTGTCAAGCATGCCTTCCTTTCCTAGAGTAATATGCTTCACAGACCTGAACTACGACTCTGCTGAGTATCCTGATCTCCCACTGAAATGTGGAACTTACTTACACCTGGTCCTTAAAGTTTTTTCTACTGGACAGCTGTCACCCAATCTACAACAGCTCATCCACATCCAGCAAGGCATTTTTCTGGCATATGCTGATGTCCCCTTGACAGTTTAACATATGCTGCTGTGTTTTGTTGAACATGGTTGGATTTGAGCATTTTCCTTAATGCTTCACTGAATGGGTAGCTCCTATTGAAAGCTGGTTGCTTTGCTGGGCTGGAATGTGAAAAGTGAGAGATGAATGCTTTGACATTTCCAGCATTGATGCATGGAATCTAATTCTGAGGTCATCAAAGTGTTTTCGAGCCGTGGTTTAATTTTGATGAAATTACTATTTTAAATGGTATGATTTTAAGTCCAGTGCCTCAATATATGTGTTGTTATTGTCTTTCAGTCTAATGCACTACATATAGAAAGTCACTTTTAGCCTTTGCCTTGATTTATTGAACAGTGGATTTTCCTAGAAATGTGTGATCTGAAAATTAATTTTAAAAATACTAACAGAGATTTTATGTATCTTAGAAGCTGCATAACAACCCTATTGCTTCACATAGAGGTAGTTCTGCAGATCTTTTCACAGTAATGTACTGAAATAAAACAAACAAACAAACAAACAAACAAAACAATTGGGGGACTTGGAACTTAGATAATGTTAAATTTATGTATTTACCAATATCACATCATATCATAAGTCAGTGCAATCACTGGGACAATTACAGCTTACCTTGTAGCCCTCTCCTAATTTTGTAACTTTAAATGTCTAGGGAATAGCCTTTCTAACAGGTATGTCACAGGGAAGGCTACTGGCATCTTGGCCTGCATTAGAAGGAGCATTGTTGTCAGGTTAGAGGTGATCCTTTCCCCCTACTCAGCACTGCTGAGGTCACACTGGGGGTGCTGTGTTCAGTTCTGAGCTCCCCAGTACAAGAGCGAGACAAAACTGTTACTGGAGAGAGTCCAACAAAGGGACTGCCATTAATGTGATTAGTGTACCGAAGCACGTCTACTGAGAAGAAAGACTAAGAGAGCTGGGACTCCTAGCCTGGAGAGGAAAAGGCTCAGGGGAAACTTATTAATGTATGTAAAAAACCTGAAGGGAGGATGCAAAAAGGATGGAGCCAGGCTCTGCTCAGTGTGCCCAGCGACAGAATCAGAGGATATAGTCACAGACTGAAATACAGGAGGTTTTCTCTGAACATCAGGAAACACTTTTTCATTGTGATGGTGACCAAGCACTGGCACAGTGACCAGGGTGGTTGTGCAGTCTCCATCCTCAGAGGTATTGAAAAGTTGTCTGAACATTTCTAAGCAACTGAGTCTAGATGTCCCTGCTTGACAGGGGGGTGTTAGACTAGATAATCTTCACTGGTCCCTTTCAACCTCAACCTTTCCAATTCTTTGATAACAAGATTTTGAACATAGCAATGTAATGAATACTAAATTTTCAAGGATGCTGTGTGTTAGGGGAGTGTTCACTAGGCCTTGTCATGCCAGAAGTGCAGCATACCAGATCTGACACATTTTTTAATGGTTGGACTTTTAGAAAAGCATTTGTCCTGTAGCACTACTCTAGGTGAAAGCTTTAGCCTTTTCCTTTCTTCAACATGTTACTTTATCAAAAGAGGAAACTAATTTTCAATTTGTCAAACGAAGGTATCTTAATAGCCTCAGAAAGATCCCATGTATATAAAAAATTATGAAAAAGTTGTATGAATGGAAAAGAGCTGCTGGGTTTAGGGGAAAAACTCACATGATGGAAATTCTCATATATCCTAGTTAAGGAGAGGCACTGCACTTAGTTCACTAAGCTAACTTTGAAATACTTTAAAATATCCTTTCTGAAAATTATATAAAAGGGATAAAAAGCAATGAAAAAAAAGGGACATATGTCTTTTAATCAAAAAAGATTTTCACAGCCAAAGGGCACTAAAATACTTAGACTGCATAAGTAATTGCAACCATTGCTTAGTGAAAGGAACTTCAGAGTTCATCATGACAGTTTTGATGCTGCCGTAGCAATACACTGAAGCTGATTAAATGTTAAACATATGCTATAGATGCTTAGTCTTTTTTAAAGTTAGTTCATTAATAATGGGATTCAATAATGAGTATGCATTGCAAATTTTCCCCCAAAATTCAAAGTATATTCAAATATTGTCATTCTTATTTTTTTCCTCTACTTTAGCTAGGTAGACTTTGAGTTCGGATTTCCATCTCTATGAATTCAAAATAATTTAAGGACTTAGAAAACACTGCAAACAAGCAGAAGCTGCTGCACTAAGTCTAAAATTTTGTCACTACAACTTTTTTAAAAAACAAATATCTTTTGTGACATGTTTAGCATGACGATGAACAAGCTAGTAGTTAAGGATAATAAATTTTTTTTTTCTTAGTGATGAAAATTCCTTTGTTGATCTTATATACAGAAATCAAATGCTTTCATTAAGTCTGAGTGAGTCAAGTTGGAATTGGGCTCTTCAAACTTACTGATTTAGGAGGTTTGTGTTGATAGGCCCCCTTGTGATTTCACTTTAAATATTATGTAACAGTTTTGGATAGCAATCTGCAAATTAGAATCAAAAATAAGAGCAGTGCATTTCAGCTGTTTGCTTAATACAGCATTATTTCTGATCTTTGATTTGATTAGTGAAACTTCTTGATGAGCAAGTGATTAAAAGAAACATACTTAGAGCTAATGAATATCTGTGAGTATGAGATTGCAGAAATGCTACCAGCCAGCAGCCTTGAGCATTGCACTGCTCACAAGAAGGGCCTGCACCTGTGGGCTCTATGGCATATTGAGCCTGGCATTTTCTTCATTATTTCATGCTTCCAACACTGGCTACTGTCTCCTTTCAGGTAGTTGTAGAGAGTGATAAGGTCCCTCAAATGTCCTTTCCTCCAGATTAAGCAATCCCAGTTCATGCAGCTGCTCCTCATAAGACTTGTGCTTCAGACCCTTCCCCAGCTGTTTTTCCCTTCTCTGGACACACTCCAGAACCTCAGTGTTTTGTACTGAGAAGCCCAAAACTGAACACAGTACTCAAGGTGCAGCCTCCCCAGCGCAGAGGGACAATCACTGCCCTGGTCCCACTGCCACCCTGTTTCTAATACAAGCCAGGATGCCATTGGCTTTCTTGGCCACCTGGGCACACATTGGCTCATGTTCAGCTGTTATTGACCAGCACACTCAAGTCCTTTTCTGCCACAAAGCTTTCCAGCCACTTTACCCCCAGCCTGTGGCACTCCATGGAGCTGTTGTGATACAAGTGCAGGACCCAGCTCTTTGCCTTGTTGATCCTCATACCATTGGCCTTGGTCCATTGGTCCTTCAATCAATCTGCAGAGCCTTTCTACCCCCAGCAGATCCACACTCCCACCCAAACTGGTGTAATTTGTAAACTGACTGAGGTGTACTTGATCCCCTCATCCAGATCATTGATAGGATGATAGGCCTGGCCCCAATACCTAGCCTTGGGGACCACACCTGTGATCAGCCACCACATGCATTTAACTCCTTTCACCACCACTCTGGGCTTTACCATTCAGACAGTTTTTCTATCCAGGAAACATACATATCCAGGAAAGAGTGCATCCAGCTAGGCCATGAGCAGCCAGTTTCTGTGGGAGAATGCTGAGGTAAACAACATCAAAGGCTTTACTAAAGTCTAGGTAGACTACATCCACAGCCTTTTCATCATCCACTAAGCATGCCACGCTACCTTGAAAGGAAATGAGGCTGATCAAGCAGGACCTGCCTTTCCTAAACCTATGCTGACTGGGCCTAATTCTCTGGTTTTCCAGTACGTGGCACATGATGCCACTCAGGCTGATCAGCTCCATGATCTTCCCTGACACCAAGGTTGGACTGACAGGGCCATAGTTCTCTGGATCCTCCTTTTGGCCCTACTTGCAGATGAGGATCATATTTGCCAGCTTCTAGTCACCTAAGACCTCCCCAGTTAGCGAGGACTGCTGACAAGGGATAGAAATTGGCTCACTGAGCACTTCTGCCAGCTCCTGCTTCATCATAGATGAAGCAGAATTTCTAAATTCAGAGCTCTCTAACAAACCTCAAACTCCAGTCTTCCACAGAAAGTAACTTGAAAAGTTTTATTTATTACAGAAACAACTAAGGCATTCCCAGCTACTTTGCAGCAACTTCCCATAGATAAGCACACAGTCAGTAAAGTTTATTTGACAGGCTACTGTAAAATAAGCTATCATAAAAAATTTCATTAAATTTAAGCCTTGTAATAACTTGGTGCCCACTGAAACAACAACATCATAGTACGGAATAGGAACTGTCAAAATGGTATGGGAAAATACATTTAAAGAAGTAGCAGAAAGATGTCCAGATAACAAAGCAAAAACTAAAATTAATTTTTGAAATTGTTCACTAGTAGATAATTTCCACATCACTAGCTACCTATGACTGAACTAATAAAAACAGCACTGCTTTGAGAAAGCATATTTTTTATCTGTGTAAAAATTTAATTCTGGAAAGTGACTTTGCACTTAGCCACAGCAAAATCATCATCTTATTTCTCTTACAATATATTCACTAATACGTGAAGAATGTGCACATGCACACTTAGTTATTCAAATAAGTTCCATTTTCCTTTGCTTCTCTTGGCTTCCCTTGGTGAGAGGGTAAATTTCCCCATTAAGAAAATAATCCAAAACCACAAAACCTCACAAATTCATCCTCTTGTATAAGATCTTGTAACCACAGAATGTTCATCACTGTGCCTAGTTTGAAAATTTGTGATTAGTAGCTGTCCAAACGATTTTGAGAGGTGGCTTCCCAGCCAAAACTCTGGTCTATAATTCCCAAAATCCAGATTCATACTTGAAAGAAATTCACAACCCTTTTCCTTAGATATTGATGGTAAGGAAAACACCTGTACAATTTCAGAATTAGACTCCAGTGATGCACCATGTATCATGCACTTAAGTAGGTGTGATAGGACTTGTGAGACTGAGATGAATTAGTAAGAATCATTTGCTACATTATGAAGATTTTATTTTCTTGCTGAGCTGATCAGTAAGAACAGAGGCATTGAGGAAATGAGAGTGCTCTGGAGCTGCTTGGCTGTGATCATCAGTGAAGAGTAGAAGTGAATGAACTGAGGTGGTCCAGTTTTGAACTGGAGACATAGTACAATTGGGATGCTGGCAGTTAGCTAAAAAGGAGAAGGGAAAAAAAGATGGAAAAAGGAAAAATAAAAAGAAAGAGAGGACTTTGCACAAGTACAGTCCAAACAATGAAATTAAGAAGTTGACAAAGTTCTCAGAAAGGGAATATGTATTATACTGCTGCTCAGGCCCCTGTTTCAACCTTCTGAAGAAACTTCTATGAATTTTGTGTTTCTTTGTATTTACTTTTCAATGTTATAGTTCCACCTTGTGAAGTGAGCCTTTAGTTTCGAGTGGCTTGAGTTGTTCAGTTGACTCTGTTGATCCTATAAGAACAAGAGAGAAACAAAAATTTAATTCCTGGGAGATTTTCTATTAAATACACGAGTCTGTGTCAGAATTATATTTATTACTATGCAGATGTATTTTCCTGATTAATTCTTTTGGAAAAAAGTTAAATAGCCATAATATCCTATGCTTTAATAATGGCCAGTCTTCGCGAACAAAGAACCGGGGAAGGTCTTTACACCTTCCAGCCTGCGCACTGGATTTTTTAGGTGAGACACAGTGTGCGCGGAACTGAGCCCACCCTTTAATCCTAAGGTTCATCTGCGGGGGCCAAGCGAGCTTGGACGGTGGCAGCGAGGTCCTCAGGACATAGATGGATTGCCTTACAGGGCTAACGAGCTCCATCTGCCTGGGGAGTGGCCCCGACTGGGAATCGAACCCGAGCCTCGGTGTTGACAGTGCCGCGTCCTTAATTGCTAGACCACCAGGGGCTCCCTATGCTTTACAATGATTGTGAAAAAACAGTCTCTGGGATCTGACTTGCTAATGTAGTAATAAGGCTAATTGCTATTTTTGGTGCAGGTGGGAGCCTCTTTAATGACTTTCTCATTTCCCTTTTTCTCTAACAAGACTATTATTCCCTTATACTACCCTCAAAGAAGTTGACTCCAATTTACTAAAGGCTTTGGCATCACACCCTGAAAGCTATGAACAAATCAGTGTGCAGAATATTAACCTGTCACAATGCAGAAATGTGTTTTCTCACACTGTCTTCTAAAGAGAGTTTTTGTCAGGAGTCTCTCTCCATCTGTGAACTATAAGTCAAATTCAACTGAAAAATGGCACACTCAGAGGTGTGAAAATTTCCTGTGAAATGTAGAAAAAAGGGCCAACTGATAGCCATTAGAATGTCAGAACTCAGAGAGAACTATTGTCCCTTTATGAGAGAGCAAGGCAACTCTGCTGAGATAAATCTATGCTCAGAACATTGGCAAATCTGGTGGGTGGCAGAAAGTGTTCATGGGAAAAAGAAGGTATTTTGTGCTCTAGTAGCTTTGATAGAAGCAGCTGTGCTCTGATAAAGCATATCTTCCCACAGAGTAGATAAAACCCTTGATAAGAAATGTTGAGAATGATGTATGACAGATAGAAAGGCTAGAGATGATTTGGTACAGCTTCCATCAAACAAATTTAGTCTGTTTGCCTCCACCATGCTGCTTTTTTCTCCCTCCAGCATAAGAAATCATTATGCTCCTTGTGATAAACAAGGAAGCGAAGGAGTCAGGGCAGGGAAGATGGGGGTAGGAGTAATACGTCATGCACTTGCCACTTTGAAAATCCAGAGAGCAAAAAACAAACAACCAGCGATATTAATGTTGGTAATGCTCTCTCTAAAAATCAAAGAAACTACATGTTGCAGAGACTTCTCCCACATATATGGACTTTCGTACTTAATAGACCCAAGGAACTTCTATCTCCAGGTGCACTGAGGTTGTGAGTAAGAAGCAAAGTGGGTGTTTGTTGGCCAATTCTTTTACTCTACATTGCCTAGATCTCAAGTGGCAAATTCTGTGTTAACTTTTGTTTATGCTACTGAACACAGCTGAAAATCATAATTTCCCTTGAAGGACAATGCAGCAATAACAAATTCGTAGTTTCCCATTCATCTAATATGACGCTGGTATGTAGCTACTGTCTACTTTGTTACAGAAATCATAGAATTCTGGAACAGAAATTACTAATTTGCTTCTTGGGCTGTATGCACTTATATTATGAAAAAGGTGTGTCACTGGCTAGAAAAATTTTGTGAAGATTGTAAATGAGAGGTGTCCCATAGCTTAGTGTTCCCCTGCATTTCAGGGCATTTTTGGCAGAATATCAGATCTCAAAGCATCTTGTTAAAATCTTTCCATCTATGCTCTTGTGGAAAACCTACATATTCCTTGTGAAGATCAGAACTAAATGAGAGGCAGGCCTATGGACTAATTTTGGAAAAGAGCTTTGAACAAAAGTGGTAAATGAAGATATGATCTACATTTTCCATGGGTATTCATATGATGAAGTTACCAAATGTACTAGCATATTCACCACTGAGCGCCTTTAGGGGATACACTGACAAGGTGGGTAATATGTGTGTGACTGCTAGTTTCATGATCTATGGAAATGCTCCTTCAACCTATCACCTCATTTTAATGCGGATTTAGCAATAAAAACATGTCCAAATTACCCTTATTTGCCTTAAGAACGTATAAGCTATATGGTATTTGTGAAGCTATATTAAACACATAAAGCTGTGCTTGGTAAGGTGCTATAAAACAACCCATTTATTTTATTGGTCCCTATTTCAATAAAACTTACGTATACACCTAGGAATAAAGTAAATCCATAACTACAAAGGTAGTAAATTTATTAGTTTAAGTAACAAAATTTATTATTTCAAAATTTAAGTAAAAAAGTCTTATATTTATCAGCAATAAATAAAGTGTCAGTATAATGTGAAAGAATACAATGGGGTACTACTATGCCTTGCCAATACCTAAAAAACTCTCCTACTTAAGGGTTGTGAAAATAATCACTTTCAGTTGAAAATGTAACTAAAACATAGTGATGCTAATAAGCATCTTTCCACTTCATTGGAATTAACTGCACCTATCTTTTTGCCTTTGAGCACATACTAAAGTGTTATGTAAGGGTTTTACTCTTAGCCTTGTCCAATCACTTCAGTGAACACAGAGTGGCTCTATCATTCTTCTACTTCAGTTTCTGGCATCTCCTTTACAGTGGTGAAAAAAAATTCTTGCAACAAGCTTCAGAGAAGTTACAAAAATTTTTTTGATAATTTTCAGGAAATAAGTGATTAAGAAGGCAAAAGGTCCTTTCCCTTGTAGCTGGAAGTTGTGCCAACAACTTTTCCTATAACATTACGTCCACTATAGAGCATCTAACCTGGTTGGTTGAATTCTAATATGTTAGAAATGGCACATAAAAAAATCTGTGGACTGTGTAACTATTCTGTCAAGGCAACAGAATCGCTTTTGAATTCTAAGGCGACAGAGTTAGATTGATGAATATTTATATTCATAAAAGATTGTTAGGTAAAATAGACAACTGGAATGGATCAGTATATTCTGTCAGAGTAAGACAGAACAAGCAGATGTTGTTTTGACTTTTCCAGTGATTCTTAAAATTAACAAGTTAGTTACTTTTGTTGTCACTTCAGATAATGGCTGAGTCATGTACAGTGCAATATTACTGTCACAGACTGGCTGTGCCTTCTTACTTGTTCTACAGCAAGTGAAAATCTGTTTGAAAATATATGGACAAAAGGAAATGGCAAAATGGCAGGACTACATTTTTGTTAATTACTATGGCATACGGTTAATATACAACATTTCACATTTACTGTAGACATAGAGCAAACATTATTTAAAGGAAAATATAAGGAAATATAGGTCCTTCAATATAAGTGCCTTTCTACATCTTGTAACTGAAAACTATTATACCTTGTGGCTGAAATAGTTATAATATATAAATACATGAGAAGATCACCCTCTACATTTACATTGCCTGCACAGCATTTACTATATTGTTTTCTACAATTTCATATAAAAACATAAATATTAATATTTGATGTATTAGAATTATTACTACCAATTCCCTTTCAATGTTTTTACAAAGTTGAAAATTTTTTTGATGATTTGGGCACAAAGCATTGTAGTGAATTGGCTGACACCAGGCTGGTGACCAGTCACTAATGGGATTCCTCAGGGAACCCGTGCTCTTCCTTAGGTCCACTGCTCCTCGACATCTTCATAAATGACTTGGATGCAGGAGTAAAAGATATACTAAGTAAGTTTGCTGACAACACTGAACTGGCAGAAGGCCTTGATTCCCTCGAAGGCAGAGAAGCCCCGCAGAGAGACCTCAGTAAATTAGAGGGCTGGGCAATTACCAGCTGTATGAAGTTTAACAAGGTCACATGATGTATTCTGCATCTGGGACAGGGGGGCCCTGGATGTACCTTCACACTGGAGAATGAGACACTGGAGAGTGATGTTATGGAAAAGGACCTGGGGGTCCAGGCCAATGTCAACTTGAATACCAGTCAGCAGTGCCCTGGTAGCCAGAAGGGACAACCGTATCCTTGGGGATGTCAGGCAAAGTATCACCAGCCAGTCAAGGGAGGGGATTGTCCCAATCTGCTTTATATTGGGGTGGTCTCACCTTGAATATTGTGGCAGTTTTGAGCACTGCAATAAAGGAAAGATATTAAGCTGTTAGAGAGTGTTCAAAGGAGGGCAACAAAGGTGGTGGAGGGCCTTGAGGGGAAGCTGTATGAGGAGCGGCTGAGGACACTTGGTCTGTTCAGCTGGAGGAGACTGAAGGGAGACCTCATTGCAGTTACAACTTCCTTGTGAGGGCAAGAAGAGAGGCAGGCACTGATCTCTTCTCTGGGGTGACCAGTGACAGGACCCGAGGGAGTGGCCTGAAGTTGTGCCAGGGCAGGTTAAGCTTAGCTATTAGGAAAAGGTTATTCACCCAGCTAGGCACTGGAACAGGCTCTCCAGGGAACTGGTCGTGCCACCAAGCCTGATAGAGTTCAAGAAGCATATGGACAGTGGTCTCAGGCACTTGGTGTGATTTTTGGGGTTGTCCTGTGCAGGGCCAGGAGTTGGACTCAATGATCCTTTTGGGTCCCTTTCAGGATATTTCATGATTGTCTCATTTCTTTGCTCATTCATTAATGCCCTTCTCTGTAAATGTTCTTCCACATGTGGCATTTCTTAGATTCAGGTAATGTATTTGCACAGGCAAATCTCATATATAAGTTTCAGCCTTCAAATTGCAATTTGAGCTTTGTGATTTTTTTATTAAAATACTAGGTTTCTTCAGGCAGAGTTATATGCTTTAAACAGGCTTTGATTAATGGTTACTATGCTTAATTTCTTCTCAGTGGATTCAGAGGATCAGCATGCCAGCATACTCGTGAGGGAAAAGACAGTTCCTTAAAATAAAAGAGTTGTGTCACCCTAATTAGAGCAATACTCTTCTACTCAGAAGTTATACAAATTACAACAGCTGAAGAATTTCAGTAGATAGTAAGATCAGATTCTTAATTTTAGTGTGAATCATGAGGATTTAACATTTTACAGCTTTGGACCTGAAATAAGACATCTTAATTATCTTAGCAGTTTCACACATAAAGTGATTTACATGTCACCTCCTACCCATCAACCTGGGGTTTCCTTTCACTTAATTAAATCTCTAGAAACACAACACATTGTATGTGTTGTACTCTATTACCTTCATAAACAGGGTTCTTCTCTATATATCATATCCCACATTGTATATATAAATGTTGTAAATGAAGGGATTTGTGTTTTAGAGAATATCATCATCTTGTCTTTATTTGGGTTTGTTTGGGTTTTTGTTGTCTGTTTTATTAGGGTTTTTTGCAGTATTTCTAATTATACAAGCAGTTTCTATGTTAAATTTAAAAAAGAGCTTCAAAAATTTTGGAGGCAGGGGATTAAAAGAAAACCAAATTTTCTGAGAAAAGCTCTTCAGGGAGTGAGAAAGTAAGAGATCTTAGACTGCAAAGCCCAGACCTCAGTAGAATAGGAAAACTGAAATAAATTTCTCACAAAATGGTATAGCAACATTTGTGAATACAAAACCCTATTCTACCTCCAGTGTAAAGTAAAATATTTTCTGCAGAAAGCAAAGACTGTTTTTTCTCATAAAGATATTAAAATAAACAAATATATGGACTCTCAAAGATCAGCACTGAAAAACACTTCTATATAGAATTTGAAAGTGCCAAAGTAAAGTGGGAAATTCTGAAACAGATAGTGAAGGATTATGGAACTGATGGGTCTTCAGTAGTTTCCTATATTTTCACTTTTAGGAAATTTCAACAGGTAGTAAGATGTTGAAAACATCTTGAAAGGCAGTTTGGCAGAGAGCCCCACAGAGCTGACAAATGCAGTTCAGTCCAGATAGGTTATATGGTTATACTGGAATTTTCAAAATGTCCAGTCATGAGGTGAACTCAAATGATAATGACAGGTTTTACCCTTGGCTTTTTGGAAGAGAGAGGGTTAGTGACTGTAGGATGCTATTTGAAGGTGAAGTCTGTAGACTCACAAATACCAGAAGGCCTACTTTCAAAATGTTCTAGTTGTGCATTCTGCCTAAGGATCTAAATATTAATAGTTAAACCACTGATGTATTTCGCTTTCTCTTTGTAAGAAATTACATACATAATACATAATTACTGATGCAAAGACAAATCACTGACTATATCTGTACAACTCAGAAAACATGACCTGCTGGTATCTCTTCTCTGAAACCACCTGACAGTGCAAAAATACAGTACAAGACATGGCAATTACATGACAAGTCAGTAAGCATTCTCACCTAAAAGAGTTGAATTAACAGGAAATGCCTTAGAAAATTAGCTTATTTTTCATTCAAACCCTACTTGAGACTATTTGTTCATGCCATATTTTACACTGAGATTTAAAAAACTTTTCATAATATGCATAAGACTTTCTTCTTGTACTAAAATTGCTGACATGGAGAATTGTACAAAGAAATCGTATAATGTCATAAGCTGCAAATGATGATCAGGAAATTCCTGCTGACAAAGCTTGGGGAGTTTTTAAGCTTGGTAGGTAACTTGACAGTTGCTACCTCACAAATTTGAAGCAGGTGCCCAATGAGGGATTCTGATGTTTACCATACTCTTACTGTTTGCATCTGTTTCCTCAGATTTTTAAACGTAAAATAAAATATTATTGGAGTGTAATTCTATGCCTCCAGTTTAGGGAAACAAGGAGACATCAAAGGCAGGACTGGCACTTCAGCACATAGTCCACCAGCTCTGACCTCTGTGTCTGAAGATGGAATCCTGACATCAGCTGGGTTTTCAAAGGTACTATCTTCAACACACTTTCCTTGCTGTGTGCTTTAAAGTATGAAATATTTATCTGGATTTTTCTACTGCACATGAAAAAATAAAGAATAGATATTATATTGAACTGAATTTTTGAGCACCAAATTTGTTATAATCCAGCAATTTGCATTGTGGTTACAGACAGGTAGGTGCTGTAGACAGAACAGATTGCAACCCCTATTCTCCATCTCCCTGTGCTGCTTGAGGAAGAGGAAGAGGAGACGGAATAATTGTGAGTGAAGCTGAGCCTGAGAAGAAGGGAGGTGGGTTGGTGTTTTTGAGATGGTGTTAATTTTCTTCATAAAATCTCATATGGGGCTGTGTTCTGAACTTGTGACCACAACAGGCTGATAACAGACTGATGTTTTATCTACTGCTGTTCATACACAGCATCAAGGTCTTTTCTGCTTCTCATACCACCCAACCAGTGAGGAAGTTAAGGATGCACAGGAGACTGGGAGGAGACACAGTGGGGACAGCTGGTCCCAAGTGACGTAAAGGGCATCCCACACCATATGGTGTCATACTTAGTGTATAAAGCTGGGGGAGGAAGGAAAGTTTGGTGTGATGCCATTTGTCTTCCCGTGTCAGTATTATGCATGATGGAGCCCTGTTTTTCTGGGGATGGCTGTCTGACCACAGAAGCAGTGAACTAATTCCTTTCTTGTTTTGCTTATATGCATGGCTTTTGCTTTATCTATTAAACTTTTATCTGAACTCAGGAATTTTCTTTCTCTTAGTCTTCCAATTCTTTTCCTCATCTCACTCAGGGAAGTGGGGCTAGTGAGTGAATGGCTGTGTGGGGCTGAGCTGCTGGCTGGGGGTAAACCACAAAAAGAGGGGTGATGGAAAAAAGTTTTTAGATTTGTTCTTATTTTTCATTAGCTTAATCAGTAGAACTGACAATAAAAAAAACTAATTTCCCAAACTAGAGTGTGTTTTACCTATGATGGTAATTGGTAATTGACCTCCCAGTTTTTATCTCGACACATAAGGAGCTTTTTGTCAACTTTTCTCCTCTTGTCCTGTTGAGAAGGATAAGTAATTCTAGTGTTTTTTCCCTATTGTACAAGTGTAACTCAGAGAGAACTGGGTTAACTAGGGGGTTTTTTAAATTTTAAAATTCAGGTTATCATTTATACGTTATCTCTACTCCACAGAACAACATTTCTGTTAAATTATTCTTCCTTGAACTTTATAAAATAATGATTCAGTCATCTAGGTTAATATAACTAGAATGACAGAAAATTAAAACTGCAAAGTAAAAAAGTGATAGAAATTGCCTAGGTAGGTTTATCTCAGGAGAGTAGAAACTTAAATGAAAGATCCATGTTGAGGTGACATCAAAGAAAGTGTCTCCTCTTTTGACAGGTGAAACTGTTATCAACCCCCTTTATTGATAATATCAGGATTGCTTTGGTTCCAGACTTTAGTGTTATCAGATAATTTCACTGCCTTCCCTACATTCCCTGGGCTGTATTCAGGTTGACTTTTTGTACCTTTCATCTCCCCAAGTCACATTTTATCATAAATCCCTTTGCTATCTTAATGTGCGAGAAAGAAATTTTGAAGTGCTGTTTAGTGCTGAAATAATGAAAAAAAAAACATATAGGCCTGATGATTTGATACATCGACAATTCAGCTTGTTACCTCACAAATAAGAAAAAAAGTAATGTACAACTAAACAAAATCTAACGTTTGTTTTTCAAAGCGAGATCTTTCTGAAGAATCAATCCATACAGCCAATTATCTGAAACCCTACTAAGATGATTAATCTGTGAAATATACTTTGGCAAAGTTGTGGTGTTTCTTTTCCTTACTTCAGACTTCTCTGAAGCATAAGCTCAACTGTTCAGTAGAAAATGCAAACTATGCACAAAAATCTTGTTCCTGGATGCACAGTTGAACTTGAAGTGATCTCAGGTATCTGACCAAATAGAAGATAATTTTTAATACTTTTTAATACTTAGGATGAAGTTTTATAGCTTTATTTTTTATGTAACATTTTAAGTAATGTAGTGGTATAATTTTTTTAAGAAATAAGACATTACAGTACAGACAAAACAGAAATTACTTGGTTCCTTACAGAATTTTTAAAATACTGTGAATGAGGATTTCTTGAGACAATGTTAGGAGTTTGCAGTAGATAGTGAGTGTTGGGTTTGCTTATGAGTATGGCATGATTGGAGAAAAAAAACCTACTAAAAATTGTATTTTTATGAAAGACTTGACTGTCTTACAGAAAAAATATGCAATAAAATTACTGATACCAATGCAAAACTTCCAATTTCTCTTCCAATCAAACAAAAAATGGGTTTAAACTCTGTTTTTATAAGTATTGGAGAGATAAAAGACTCAAAAAAAATAATCCTGGAGCAGAAGATAAAAGAGATTTCACTAAAATAAAATAAAAAGATAAACAAAAGAAAAACAAAATTAGCAATTATTGGTTTGAAAAAGGTAGAATATGAGAAGCTCAGGGAAGGGATTAGGGAAGCCAACAGGTCAGACTACCTTCTCAAATTAAATTTTGAAGAAACTTTATATGAAACTAATTGGAATTGTCCTTACACAGAAGGAGGAAACACTTATAAGGAAAACCTTTCAGGCCAGATTAATTTGATAGTCATCCCTACAAGGTAGTAGAAAATCTCTTGCTGGTAGGAGTAAGTGAAGAATCTGTAAAGTAAATAAGAGAAAGAACAAAACAGTAGATAAGACAAAGAACAGATTACAATACTCTGGATATATAAAAGTTTAGAGAAATGACGTGAGCAATACCAAATTATAAAGAAAATGCATTAAAAATTAGAACAGTATATAAATAGAGATCAATACAGAGATGAAATAGAATTTGAAGGGCCCCCATACAAATCTTTTATTTAGTTTTAAGCAAATAATGAAAACAGGGACAAGACAAACCATTGGGAATGAGTACATAAGAAAGAATATGATTATGTTCGAATTTGAAGTCAAATATATGGAATTTTGTACATTTTAATCAGGGAGCCTGAACACTCTGTGGTCTATATTTTGGTACTGCAACTTCAGTACAAAAAAATTTACATGAGTGGTGGAAACGTATATGAAAAGGCTCTGAATTACTAGATCTGTTTGACTTCAAATTCAGCTAGAAAGAAAAATCAGGACCTGATTATTTACTTCATGAATACCTTGTTTATTCTTCTCCAAGTGAATATCTCTTATTTCTTTTGATATAAATGAATTCAGCTTGATTTCCTTTATACTAACACAGAGAAAGAAGAGAGAAGAGGGAGGGGAGGGGAGGGGAGGGAAACGTCTAGGCAAGGTTTCTTTGTGTTCCACTAGGGTAGGTAAGACTTTGCTTTTTTCCTCCCTTTGGAACCCTGAATTTCTGTGTCATAATCCAGGCCAGCTGCTCAGAGCAGCTGAGATGAACCTATTGCTACTGTTAATTTAAGAAATCAGACTCAAAACTTACACTCCTGTGCAGTACACTGTCGGCTTTCCCAGCTTTTATGACAACCCATTTAGAGCAAATGCCTGTGGGACCAAAACAGGAGCTATTGCTTCTCAGTGCTCTGCTCAGTACTTCAAGCTGTACGTGCATTGCTCTTTATCCTTTTCTCTGCTCTTTTCTTTTCTTCTTTAAACTCTAATGTGCCTCTCATTAGGATTTCTGTTTAACGCCCTAGGAAAGGTTTATGCATTTATAAGAAGCAGATAATAGATGCATGCACTTCAGTGTTTGCCATCTTGGCTTCCCTTTAATGTAATTCATTATTCCACAAATATACGGTACATAGTGCTGCCAAGTTAATTTGTATAATAATAATGAGCTATTAATTAACATCCAAGAACACATGTTTCTTCCAACAATTTGTGGTAATAAAGTAATTAATGAAATTCAAAATTTCATTCTAGACAGGAAGTCTGACTACTATTTGGAACATTGCAACCATTTTCTCTGTGAATACGATCAATAAATTCCAATGTTAATATGCTAGAATGGGTGGAAAAACAATATATACATAAAGACAGCCCTGTAGAATTGTTGTATGGTGCTGTTCTTCTCAGAATAGTTATATTACTGTGTTCATTTATATCAAAATACTTATTGAAAAGATGTTCCCAGCAATGGACATTTGCATGAGAATAGGATGCTATTCCCTACTGATTGAAAAAGAAAGTCCATTTTTTTTTTCTCATCTAACCAAAAACATTCTATTTTCTTAGTTCTTGCACTGGTATATCATGATCTTCAAAGTCTTTGAAATCACAGAGATATAAGTTGTGAGGGAAGTGCAATGTCTGATAGCAGGACACCTTGCTGCTTCTTGGGACACTCTGGGAAAACCGTGGGTCACAGTGGTGGAATGAATTTATTGCTCAGTTTGACCTGAATCTCAACTATTTCCAAAGCGCCACTTTCTTTTCTAGTGATGACAGTCTGAATTTAAAGTGAGTATAGTAACAGATTCTCAAAATCTCTTGAGAGTCCATGAAGTTTCTAGAAAATTTAGGTCTAATTTCACAGAGAATTTCAAAGTGGATATAGTACTGAACTTTCTAGAAAGCTCCTTCTGAGCTTTGTTATATTTGCACTTTGCAGAATGTTTAGCATATTATTTTAAAAGCCAAATAAATTCTTATTCTACAAAATACCAGAACAGAACTGCAAGTATTTATTAGATATTTGGCAACTATTCCTCCTCAAACAAATCACAGCATATGATATGAGTTGTACTTACAAAACAAATCAATATCCACTGAATTTTTTATTAAAGTAAATCAGTTTTTAATCAGTCCTAGAGGATTTTTTTCAACATGGAAAATTCAGATAAAAAACAAGAAACACATCCTCATGACATTTGTAACAATTTTTCCTTTTGGCAAAATAGATTCTCAGCACATTTGGGATGCTCCAACTATTTATCAACTCTTCTCTAATTTATCTCTGTTGTGCTTTTAGGCTTATCATGAACCATCAGACCTTAAAAATCATCTAGTTCCAACTCCCTGCCACAGACAGGGACACCTCCCACTAATCCAAGTTGCTCAAAGCCTTATCCAACCTGACACTGAACACTGCCAGGGATGGGGCAGCCACAGCTTGAGTGAAATTATGTCAAAAAGTATAGATTCAGATCCCTTTACCATTCATCTTGCTTAAGAATTTTTTTCAAAATCAAGACTCATATCTTTCTGAGAAGTCAAAAAGAACATCATATGATTTCTGACGAGATGTGGTAAGAAAAACACCCCTAAACAAACAAACAGACAATGAAGTATTGTTAATTCTAGATTAAACACAAACTAAATGTGCAGCAAACTGAAGGTGCAACAAACATACAACAATCTTTGTGAATTATTCACATCTTCAAAGACAATTTTCTGGCTGAGAGGTGATCAACCACTCTACTGTTAGCCCCTACTGAAAAGAGGAGGTGTATGTCTAGCCCAGAGTCTTCTGAATGATGATAACAGGAACATAATGCATTATATGGCATATAAAAAATATATATCATTCATATCTTGTCTGAACTTTGCCTTGTAGGTCAACATGTTGAGGAAGCCCTTCCCTACAATCAACTTACAGGTACAGATGTTGCAGGAGGTGGCTGTAGAGATGAGGAGGAAAAGCATGAAGAGGAAAGAGCAGACATAACAGCAGTGACAACCAGCACAGAACAGCAGTGACATGCAGTCTTTTCTTTCAGTTTGTAATTCTGAGAGGCTCTGGTGGTTCATCTCACTGATGTGAATACATGACTATTTTATATTATCATAATATTTAGGAGAGCTGTTCCTGTATAAACTGATGAAAAACATGAAAAAAAACACCACCTTGCAGCACAATAAATCAGTGTTTGAGAGTATGACAGAAAGAAGGATTGAAAGCAGCTCTGTGAATGTTTTCTTTAAAAAAAGTCACTGCACAACTTGAACACTCAAATGTCTTGGAACAAATATATCTTAAGGACATAACACTGAAAAGTGTGGTGACCACTGAAGTCATTTGTGAAGGCAGATAAAACTTCCTACATCTGCCCTCAGCCATTCAAATTCAACAGAAAATTAAAATCATTGCTAATTCTCATCTTTTAAACACTGGCCTAATCTATTTTATCTGAAGATCCCATGTGAACTGTGTTTGAATGATGTTATGTTGTGTGATATTTTAATCCTCTATTTATCTTTAATTTAAGTAATGATGGTTGATTGTTATTAAAAAGAGGAATTTTAGTTTGTTGATGGTATTTGTTACCTTTTGTATCCAGGCCAGTGGTTTTCAATTTTACTTTTTTTTTTTTTTTTTCCCCTATTTGTGACCTCCCTCTTCTTTTCTGTTTGCAATATTATGTACTATGAACAGCTTTTCTCAGTCAACTTCTGTGGACCTCTTAGAGGTGCACTGGCAACCTCCAAGAATGCCCAGGATGCAGGTTGGAGACCTCTGGTGATATTTTACTTCTTGTAATCATATATTGTGGATATATTTCCTTTTCAGAACAAATAAATAAAACCAAGCAAAAAAACCCCAAATCCCTTGTGGCCTTTGTTATATTTTTAAAAATTCAACTCCAAGGCTTTTAGCGATAGTTAACGTACTGACACTGACAGAAATTTTCCCTGTGTTTCCAGAACATTTATTTTGGAGAGAGTTAACTGCTGGGGCAAATTTTAGATTTCAGAATCTAGACTTCTTGGTAGGTATTGATTTTTGAAGTCTTAGTGTTTATTTGGATAAATGCAATTCTGCTCAATATTGTTTCAATGTGACAATTGAAACGTTACAGCAGTAATCTGCTGCCCATAATGCTCTCTGTTACCACAGTTATATGCCAATACTTATCTGCTTCTATGACCAAATTACTCATAAATGTCCCCTGGCAAGGCAGCAATACATATTAGTTGCAGATCAGCTTGTTTTTTGAACATGGGTTTCTGTTCATCCTCTTATATTCATGTGATGGATTCCATCAACTTTTGCATTAGAAAAAAATTGGATATAAGTCTTAGCTAGTTTTTGTAGCCTTTACAGATGAGTACCAAGATAGCACTTCAGAATTTTAATTTGTTTCTTTTGCTTGTTTGTTTATAAAGGAAATATAGAATGCGTAATTTAGGTGTAGATATCATGTCTAAATTTAAAGGATTGTCATCTGAGGTATTTCCTGTTTCAAAACCATTGAGTTCAGGGAAAAAAAGTGTTTCTGAATAGCTCAAGAATGAAGTTGGGCATTAGCTAAGATACAAATTGGTTTGCAAACAAACTATCATAAACTCTCAACTTTTGTGCTTGACTGTGGTTGGAAAAGTTAAACTTTCTCTGAGAAAACTGTATATTCAAAGATTCTAGTAATTATAACAAGTATGTTCTAACCAGAGGCATTGAAGACTGAACCACTGAATCCCAGAATGAAGATTGAAAAAAGACCTCTGACATCATCAAATCTAACCATCGATCTTGTACCACCACCAGGTTCACCATTAAACCACATCTTCAAGTGCCATATCCAGATGTGTTGCTGAGCACTTCCAGGGGAGAGATAGATTTTTCTTCAAACTAAAATACATTGAAAAATTAAATTACTTAGGTAACTGCAAACACTGCAAATCTCTCAGTGTGCCCTCAGCTTTCCATGACTGCATTGAAAATACCTGAAGCCAAGTACAGTTATTCTTCTTCACAGTTTGCTTTATCAAGCAGTTTGCTCTCAAAGCTCCTTGAGCATTCCTGATTACAAGCACAAGCTCCTCCTTGCTTACAAGGGCTGCACCTAACCATCATCTTCTCTCTGCAATAGCAGGCTATTCACCCTTCCTCTTTAATAGTCAGCTAAATCCATTTACAGGGTATACATAGAACCTGCAGATATGCATACTGCCTTAGAATTTCTTTTAAAAAAACTTTAAAAAAGGCACAAAAAAAATAAAGTACTGTGAAAGCAGCCCTTGATTTTAGTGAAATGCCTTGTGAATTATTTAATTTGTGTATACTAGTTTGTTTCAAAGACTCTCATTTTTCGCAGATCTTACTATTGATTTGAACTGATCTTATCCTTTCAAAAAGTACTGTAGTCTTCTCTAGCTACAGTGCTGCTGATTCTTAATTGTGATTCCAGCTCTGTGAAAAATGAAAGGACTACAGCCTTGCTGTGAGCTGTGCAGACCACGCTTTTTATCTTTAAAATTCTGTTTTGTCATATGACAAATCTTAAAACCTTTAACATGAATAGAGAGAGTTGAGTGGTAAATAAATGTGCTGAAAAATCAAAAGTTACTTAGATAACATTGTGCTAATGTTATCTAAGTTATCTAGATAACATGCTAATGCACACAATGTAGACAGATGTAAAACTTGAGGCAAATGTTTATTACTCTGGGGCACTTATTTTCCATACAAAAACTAATGAATACTTCTTTAAAACTAACCTCTTAACTGCATGATTGAAAAGATAATGAAGACATGACCATATCGCATTATTTTGTGAAATCTTCCTATTGTTTACTTCTTTCATAAGAACCAAAAGAATTCCCTGTATTTTCATGAAATTACTTTGTTCATCAAGAAATGGCTTTTATAAAATTATTTTTCAATTTTAGACAATTCAGAGATATCCAGCAAGTTTATTCTAAGCATTTGATTAGTTTACTTTTGTCCTTGTTTTTCTGTTTGTTCCTGTCACTTCATTGTATTTTCTTGCTCTGCCACTCAGAAGAGAGAAGAGGCAGGATATGGAATGAGTGCATGAAGGTAACTTCTCACATGAACCAGAAATAAGCCATAATTCAAAAATGAAAACAGCTGAGAAAGAATAAATCTTGTTTTAATGTGCCTGAGCCTGTATTAAAAAATACAGATGTACTGTATGCATATGAAATTTTTGATTAAAATGTCTCTCACCAGTCTGTCTCTTTAATTAAATAAAACCTGCTTGGTATTAATCAAAGCATAAAGAATTTATGCCCCAAATCCAGATTAATTAAAAGCCCAGAAGCTTGAAGAACAGACTGTGTATAAATACTAAAATAAATCAATCTAAACATAATATTTATGTATTGGGGCTGTGTATTCCAAAAATATAAATAATTCCAGAAAGTGATTTATTTCAGATTCACTGTGGAAATACATTGCTTATTAGGATATACCTATACATTAAGTTAAGCAAACAGTTTGATTTACAAATTTTCTTTTTAAAACACTTAGTTTTTAATTATAGCTCTATTGGAACACTTTCTGATGAACAAATCATTAGAAATGTGCTCT
>NW_020955371.1:173426-175390 GCF_003031625.1 Empidonax traillii | reverse complement strand
AATTCCAGAAAGTGATTTATTTCAGATTCACTGTGGAAATACATTGCTTATTAGGATATACCTATACATTAAGTTAAGCAAACAGTTTGATTTACAAATTTTCTTTTTAAAACACTTAGTTTTTAATTATAGCTCTATTGGAACACTTTCTGATGAACAAATCATTAGAAATGTGCTCTTTAGTCTGCCGTTTTAGTAAAAACAGAGGTTGGAAAACATCTTCTGTGGCCCTTCGAATTTGACAAAATCATATTAAAAACAGTATTTGTCTTTCCAGTAACAATGGAGCAGTACTTTTGGTTCTATTAGTAACAAATACTTTAATTTTCAGAAGTAAAATATTTTGATTTTGGCATAGAATTGAAGTCTAGGGCAGAAAATGTGCATGAAAATGTTGTGAGAGCTCTTTGAAAGAAGGAAGGTGATACTGGGGTCCAAAAGTAGCCTTTTGTAATGCACAGCAAGCCACTAATGAAAAAATGAATGAGAAAAAGCAGAAAGCATTCAAGGGAGTTCCTAATCCTTTCCCTCGGTGGTAATTCTGTCCCTGAATTAACTATAACCCTCTAAATAGGAAAAGTTTGCCTTGACATTGGCATTACAACCCCTTTACTTTTGCAAGTGGATCTGAGTTTCAGGATATTTCAAGTCTCAGGGTGGACATATGGAAATTCTCAGTTTCAAATGAAAATTCAGCTTTGAGCCTTCTACTGAAAAACCATAATCAGGGGATCCTGCTCTTTCAAGGTTGGAAAGAAAGGTCACAGGGGATGTCCCAGTCTCATTCCATCGTTGACTACAGTGGCTGAAGATCTCATAACTCATAAAGCTGCAGAAATTGTGTTCACACATTTACCTAATCCACTAAGTAACAAGTTGATGCTAAGTGCCAGTTTGCAAGATAAATGGACTACTGTCTCCACTGATAGAAAAGATATTGAATGCTCTGCCCAGAGAGCTGACTGATGGCTGCAGTGACTGAGCAATAGTAATTTCTTTGCAATTGCAAAATAATGCAAATTATTCTTTCAATTGCCAGCACTTCTTATGGTAACAATGGCTGCCAGATACCACAGCTGTGAAGACAATACTTGTCATTGCTATAGCTGTCAAATACCAGATTTAACACCTGTTTGCTAAGTTTGAAAATGCACAGCATGGACCACAAGATAATGGCTTTACTTGGGGTGGGATAGGAGTACAAACCTTTGAAATGAAAAGTTCTTATCTATCATGAAGACATACACTTTACTGCTGAGGCCACCTCTTTTTTTTAGAGTCTCTTCTCTCCCTTTGTTCACAGTTGCCGTACCGCACATTTTTAAAATTATATTTTTGTTCCAAGCAAACAGGCCTTTGTTCTAATGGGTTTTATATGAGGAGATTAAAAAACCTGACCCAGGCTTTTGCAGGTTTTTTGTGGTTCAGATAACACACCTGAAAGTCCTAATTTTTGACATCTGCACAAAACAGCTGGTAATGAGTGTTTGGATTCTGCAAGTCTCTAGTCTTTTGCATTAGACTTTTTAATAAGGATAGATGGAAAGCAGGTGTGGCAATGGTTGAGAGGGTTGTTGGAAGACACAATTGCTTAAACTATTGTTTTCAGCTTTTCTTTTTTTTTTCTTCTTCCTGCACAATTTGTTCTTCTTGCAGCTGTCAATTGCAGCTAAGCAGGGAATCTACAGATTTTACATTTTCTTCACTATTTACAAATCTAAATGAATACATGGAGGAACTCCAGTGTTAGATTTTTTAAAATGAAAAATCTGAGCATTCAGAGTAAAGCAGCTGAGCTGAAACGTGTTAACACACACTGTTTAATCCCTTCAGAACTGTGATCTAATGGTATCTGGAAGCCAGGGCTGCCTGTGTTTTGCTTCTGGCTCTAATCAAGAATCACAGAAACACAGAATGGTTTGGGTTGAAGGGATCTTAAAGATCATCCAGTTCCTACCCCCCCC
>NW_020955371.1:153433-172974 GCF_003031625.1 Empidonax traillii | reverse complement strand
CACCTTCTGCTAGACCAGGTCAATATTTACTTAGTATGAAATACACCGACAAGTTGTTCTGGTTCTGTCTACACTGCACACACTGACACAGAGCAGAGGTCCCCAGGCACAGCTGTACTAGAAGTCACAGTAGTATGGGGTGCTAATTTACTCAGAATACATGTTATGTGTATTCTGCATCAACCCGTGTTTAAGCACTGTCTAGAGGAAAGTCATGTGTCACCTCCTGATGAGGACAGACTACTGACACTATGATTGTTAGTGTGTAATATGGGGTAAAGTATAGATATATATTTGTGTCATTTTAATTGTTTTGACATCTCAAACTTTTGTAAAATCCATCCAGGACTAGCAATGATTTTACTATTCTGGATTTGGTTATTAATGCATTAATTAGAACGTGCTTTACAATGAAAAATATTTAAAAAGCTTCTAAAAAGAGAAAATCACACCAAAGTTTCTACAATAACAGGCGTGGAAACAGAAAGAGTTAGTCATTTGAGAGAGCTAGCTAAATATTTTGTTATTTTCTACAGAAGTGAGTTGGGACCTCATAAGAACAAATAAATATTAACTACATTAGAAAAAAAAAAGAAAGCATTTCCTGCTAATGAATTAAAAAGGAGCAATTAGATTAAATAGCGAGTGTACGGGTTAGTTTGAAATCCCAAGCTAAATATCAGGATACCATAACATGAAATAAGACTATAAATATTAATGAGTGTCTAAGTGTTTTTGAAGCTATTTCTCATTTCATTGTACGTGTATTGTTTACATCAAGTCGATTGAGTCATTTAACCAACATATTTGGGAAAAACTCTTGCATGCCTTGTAAGATGTTGCTGAACAATATTCAACCAAAGATATATTAGCCCAGTATTTTGCTACACACCTGGGGATCTGAAGGGGATGAGGAAAACATGTTCTTTTCCAGACATTCTTTTAATAACTGACAATTGTGACTCAGGAAATTCATGTTGTAGCTTTTCTGTTTAATAACCTCCAGTGGGTTGTGTATTGTTGTGTATTTTTCATTCATTTTTAAATACTCATCCTCCACAAGTAATTTCATAGCTCAGCTAAACCCATTCTAGTTAAGTCTCAGTTTATCACCTTCTACTTCCACTTGATGTATCCTGTACACTGCATTATGAGAGACAATACTGTTCTTCCTTATTTGCTCTGGTCATGACACTTCTTGTTTTCTAAAGCTTCTCCAGATGGGTGAATCCTAGTCTGCCTCACCAGATGTCATCTCATGCCTCTGACTGTCCCTGCCTTCCTTCTCTCTGCATTTTCCAATTTTTCCACATTTTGAGAGAGAGGAACCATGACTACATGCAGAATTAATTCAAGGACCATATAAAATCATGTCATTTACACAGTTTAGGAATAAAATCTTGATATTAGGAAGTGTCTTTCCTGAGATTATATGCTTGTCCTCTGTTCTTCATCTTGAGTAAATAGAGAGAAAACTAATTTTTAAAACCTTCATATTAATATTAATGATTATATAAACTTACCTAGGGTTTAGTTTTTTTTGGTTGGTTGGTTTGTTGGTTTTTTTGTAATAATTGTTAATTCGTAAAAGGACTCTTTAGGAAAGGAACTCTTTTGCCTATCTTTATTTCCATTCTATGAACAGTTAGATTCGACACAGATATTAGCATTGTAACTTTAGCAGCGAGCACAAGAAACTGCGGTGGTATTAAGTTTGTCTTTCATTTCTAAAAGAAGTCCTCCAGATGTCTTAGGTCTGAAGTGTGGTGAGTGTGTGGGAAAAAGATGGACCTTCATGAGTTCACTCCAGCACTTGAAGTGGACCATGGATGATAACAGTGTTTCTCATGACTTCTCTTTGGAACCTAGAGATTGTCCATGATCATACTGACATTTTTGCTGTTCTGAATTTCTCACAAACAATTTCCTCAGAATGACAAGCCTATGCTTTATGTGCTATGCTGTGGGGGTTTTTTTCAAGTCAAAATTCCTTATCAGGTAGGGTCCTGATGAATACAATGCAAAAGAGTTGTTTTCATCTTTGATGTACTAACTGAATTATTTTAGTTAAAACTATAGAATTCCACTGATTTTGAAAGGACTGCCCATGTAGCAGTGAGCAGAGTTTGGTTCAATACTTAAAGGAGCTGATACAGGAATGCAATGTGTGCTGAAATCTGAAATATGAGTGATGGAGTGTAGATAGTACATCTAATAGTGTGTCAAAATGAAGTTGTGATCTCATCTTTGCCTTTCTCTAAGATGTTCTTTGCAAGGCCATTGCTACTGCAGGCATCACTAGATGTTCTATTTATTCCTTTTGAGTATCTCACTGCCAGAGACCAAATTATAAATTGTCCTTATGTAGCAAAACTCTGGGATAAAGAAAAAAGGTTTTCAAGATGAAATCAATGACCATAATTATTCTTTTCATTATATCTTCTTATTTCTGGTTAAACAGTGGGAGAATATATGTCCCTTGCACAAGGTAAAAAAATTTGAAAAGTAACAACAAGCATGTTCTTGATAGTTTTCTGAGTTCTAACTTTATCTGAAAAACAATTATTATCATTCTTTTATTATCTCTATTACTTCTTTCATTTGCTTCACTGTGATTAGTATAAAAACAAGAGCAGATTGCTATTCCTTGTCCATTAACAAAATTATCAAGAAATTGTTTCATTTTTATGAAACTGTTCTTCCTTAATATTTATTTTTTATACCCGTCTTCATTTCAGCCAGCATTATCTGTCTGTACATATTTTTATGTCTCACTCATCATTATGAGATCATAATTCTATAGACTTGACAACCTGTTATTCAAACATTACTCCAGTATCTTATTTTGAGCTTGATGTGGGGGAATGTAAAGACATAACACCCTGAAGTTATCATAGTCCTTTGAAAATGTCCATCACTTTGATGGGAGCCAACAATTGAACCTCAGATGAAGTAAATTTTTTTGGCAGGTTGTTTCTGTAATAGCTCATCTGTCTTACAGTTCTACTGTGTAGAAAACTGTATCTGCCTCCAATCTGGAACATAAGAACCACAGCTATGGGACCGTTCTGATTATAAGCATTTACAAGCATTTTAAGCCATCTATGGTCTGATTTTCAGAGGTACAAAGAACCAACAGTTACAACTCAGGACTCATCACCACTGAACCCAGTGTACATGGACAAAACCGACAAGGACAGATGTTGTCACTTCCTCCCATCTTCTTATTTACCCCCTTGCTTCCTGTTTCTGAGCCCTTCCAGGAAAGAAAACTGCCATAAACTCCTGTACTACTTTGGTCAAGCAAAGAGCCCAAAATAATCCAGGTCCAGTCACAGCAGGGTCCAAGCAGGTTTATTAACTTTGCCTCCTTGTTATGGACAAAGTGGAGATAATAGTCCCAGCAAAGTCCCTGAAGCTTTGGGTGTCAGAAGAGGAAGTGCATCTTTATACCTGAGAGTTGATTATGGTAGTATTGTTATAACAGATATATTTAGTTACTTTTAAAGAAAATATTTTATGGAATGTAACATTTTTCTATAAATCATTTGAACTGTTTAGGTTCCTAATTGTTCCTGAAGAAAATAAGAGGTGAGACACTGAATATTTTAGTACCTTGTTTAACAATATGTTATTGGTTCAATCCACGTGTAGTGTTTTAAGATGTTGGGCTAATCAGTGCTCCAGAACATGTCTCTGTATCTCAGTACTTGTCTGGTATTCCAGAAATAGCTCCTTCAGAACTATGTGTGGAATTCCAATGAGTTTATGCTTCCTGATTAATGTGATATTTTGTCAAGTTGTTGACTTTGTAACATTAACTTTTTAACCTTAATTGGAAAAAGTATTTCTGTGTAGCACAGATAATCAAAGGCAAATCAATCTTGCTTCTTATGAAGAGAATTATTCACCATGCATTTGGTATTTTGCATTATTTAGAGGATACTTGTTTTTCCACAGCTATTTGATTCAATAAAAGGCCTTTTAGAAGCCTGAGAAAGATAAAGAACTTGAAAGTAAGGATTTAAATGATGCACATCTAAATTCTTGTGAGTTTATTCAAAGCATTCACTTTGGATAACTATTTATTTGTATTACCTCTCTCAAAGAAAAGTAATTTCTTTAATTTGATGACATAAGTACCACAGTTGCACTGATTGTTTAAATGTTGCTATTTTTCCCGTGTTACTCTAACAAGAGTCACCACACTCCACATAATGACTGAAAATCTCCTATACTCTTTGCTGTAGGTAGATGTTCTTTCTGAATGCAGATACTGGAGAAAAAGAGCAGAACATCTTGGAAAGACTGGATACAAGAGAATGTGGTCCCGCCTGCTCTTCTGTGCTCCTGATTTTAACCACTTTCTTAGCTCTGAGCCAAATATATCACAAAGTCTGGCCTTGTGCAGTACCTCCTGTTAATGCTTATGTTAAAATACATCAGTATTATTTTATTTTTTCAGTTGAAAAGGTATATCAAAAAGATACTTCTAATTTTGTACTGAAATGTCAAACACTGGCATAGCAACTTTAGAAACTGTGATACTTTGTGTTTTGTCACAAATCATTTTAAGGTTTGAGTCTATTGCACAGTGATTTCTCTTAACACACAAAATGATGTACACATTGTTTTTTAAAAATATTTCTATAAAACTTTATCAAAAAACAGTAGTTGCTATAGATTGATCATTCTTGGATCGTTGATCAGCTACTACTTTTCAAAGTAATTTCATTAGCGAAATTCAGTGGTCTTATAAAACATATTTTAAACCCAATGTTTTTCCTTGTGCTCTACATATCCTGTATGATCTTAGCTTACTCCTTAGCCTTCACTTTTCATTTCTTAATTGCAAATTGATGAAGAAAGAGAGTAAAGTGACTGTTTCTCTTTGATGCAACATAAGTGATGGATAGAAGTGACAGGGAAAATGAGGATGCTTGCTGCATGGCTGTTGGGTTTTGTTTTATAGAGTTACATTGTTGCTGGAGGGAAAATGGGACAGAACATAAGCTTTTCTGCTGCATTGGCTAAATATTTGCATAAATTTTAGAGACTGGCTATATGATAAGTTGTACCTACTGAGAAGCTATTTCTTTACAAAATACTTTCCTTCGTCTGCCATTGAGAAATACAACAAAAAGGGACCAGATCTATAAAGTGCTTGAAAGTGAACTTGATAGAAAGTATTAAACTTCTCTTTCTTCTCTTTTGTTACAATATGTAATGAATTCTTTTTACATCAAAAGTTTTCTTTACTTTTTTTCAAATCTAATTTCCTTTTTCTTTTTTTTTTTTTTTAAATATAGCTAAGCCAATTGTCCCTTGCAGCCCATGGAGGTCCATGGTGGAGCAGATATCCACCTGCAGCCTTTGAAAAACCCCATGTGGAACCAGAGGGATACCCAAAGGGGGCTGTGACCCCATGGGAAACCTGTACTGGAGGAGGCTCCTGGCAGAACCTGTGATCTTTTGGAGCCCATGCTGGGGTGGGTTTGGTGGCAGAACAGGTGACCCTGTGGAAGAGACCCAGACTGGGGCAGGCTGTTCCTGAAGGAATGCACCCCATTGGGAAAGGACCCGCTCTGGAATAGTTACAAAGAACAGCAGCCTGTGGGAAGGACTCACACTGGAGAAGTTCATGGAGAACTGTCTGTCGTAGGAGGGACCCCACACTGGAGTAGGGGAAAAGTGTGAAGAGGAATGAGCAGCAGAGTCAGTGTGTGTTGAACTGACCACAGACCCCATCCCCTGTTCCCCTGTGTTGATGGTGAGAAAGAGGAAGAGAGTTTAGAAGTGAAATTAAGCCCAGGAGTAAGAGAAGCATGGGGAGAAAGTCTTTAAAGTTTTGGGTTGGTTTCTCATTACTCTACTCTGATCTAATTAGTAGTAAATTAACTTAATTTTCCCCTAGTAAAGTTTGTTTTGCCCATGATGATAATTTTTAAGTGATCTCTTCTTGCCCTTGTCTCAACCCATAAACCTATCATGACATTCTCTCTCCCCTGTCCCTCTGAAGAGCATACAGGTGGTTTTCATGGGCAGCTGGTGCCCAGCTTGGTTAACCCACTACATGCAGTGACAGCAACAAAACCTGGAACCTTTGCTAAAACCACATTTGACATTTCTGCTTTTAATGGACTTCTGTGCAGCACTTAGGGGCTTGCTGTGGCTGACAACATACATCCTTACGGTTGCTCAGGGTTTCTCTTAACTTTCTGCAAAGGATGTGTATACGGTGATAAATAGCATTATGCAAATCAGATGCCGTATTTCACTCCTATAAAATACTCCAAGTCCTATAAAAAGCACCTCTGAAAGGAGAGGAAAATCAAAGCTTAAGGGATTATATTGCACCTCTCCAGTGGTTTTCAGACTGTGATAGGCATGTGTGCAACCTTAATGCAGAAGGTTCCTCCTAATCCACTCCTTTTTTGGCACCCTTGAAGTTGCCTTCTCTGAGATAGGTGGACAGCCAGGAGGCTGCTCTGTCCCAGAGGCTGGCCCAAAAGCACCTGGCACAGGCTGAGCAAAGCTGCCATCAGGCCCTTGTTGGCTCTGTGTATGTGGCTGTGGCTCTCTATGTTTGCAGGGTTTTGTCTGCTGCTCCATGAAACTTTCAGCAGGGCTGGGAACAGTGTCATCACTGACTTAAATCATAGTTGTACTGTGGGCCAATATAGGCTACTGCTAATTAAGTGTGTGCCTAACTTTAAATAAAATTTTCAATTGATTTTAACCACCTACTCCACTTCTATATATTCTAATACCATAAGAAACACATTTAAACATGAGTGCCAATATATTTGTTTCCCAAATCTTTGTGCAATTTGGGTGTTTTATTCCCTTTTGCTATTAGCATAGAATTTTATAAGAGTGTGTTAATATTAAAAAATGCTGAGAGAAGCCTTGTGATGTTTCTGCTTTTCAGAACTGCTTTTCATCCTTAATTCCTAAAAAGCAACCGTCTGCTTCACTAGCAATCCACACATCTAGTGGTCCTTTTGCCCTCAAAGGTGTGGAGACACCTAAATCACATTTAGATTCTCCCCCTGAAAAATTCCTCAGGATCAGATTAAAAGCATTTGAAGAACAGAGCAAGCCTTTTCTAATGCTATGATGGCAAGTCGATTCATTCTTTGTCTGTTAAATGGTAGCTAGATCCAGAGATGTGGATCTGGAGTGATGGTTCAAGATAAGTCCTTCTTCAACTCAAATGCATTATGCAGTCTTTTCAAACTGCTGCTGAGGTAATCCTTTTTTTTTTTCCTCTTCCTCAACAAAAGAGTTCAAAGCTCTTCTAATTGCAAACGACCTTGAAATGTTCTCCCTAGACAAAAAGGGACAAATTAAAATGCAGCTTTCATGGCATTTTCTGATGACTTTTCTTGTGTCCAGAATTCAGATATTTTTATTTATTTGTGGAAGTCTGCATTGTTTGTTATACTGAAGAGGAATAATATCCTTGTAGGTTTGGTTTGGGTTTTTTTTTAATATTTTATATTTATAATTTAGCAGTGAATAACAGCATTTATTTTGAGTCAGTTGAAAAAGGATGGGGAACTGTTATAAAAATGCGGTTTAATTGAAATTTCAAAATGTTCTGCTTTTTTTGTTCTATCTCCTTTTCTTCTTAAGATCACTTAAGAGTTTCTTTTTTTTTTTTTTTTTTTTTTTTTTTTTTTTTTTTTTTTTTTTTTTTTTTTTTTTTTTTTTTTTTTTTTTTTTTTTTTTTTTTTTTTTTTCATTCTATCTGGAGTTATTATATATTAAAGATGTCAAGTAAGGAGGCCCAAAATTGCCATTATTAGGCCCTGAGTTAAATGCTTATAACTGTAATGCTTTTTTTTTTTCTCAGAATATTTCACTGCTAGTTGTCTTCAGGTTTTGTCTGAAAAAATTCATATTAGTTTTAACAAAAATGGTACAGTCATTACAGAGAACGGGTGACAGAAGTGCTCAGTGATTTGTTTGAGTAAAGAGTTACAAAAAAGCACAGGAAACCTATACTGAGATTTTTCATGAGAATTCTCAATTTGGATGAGTTACGAGCTTCAGAAAATAATGATTTGCAAATAATCAGCAGAGAAAATATTACATTTTCTATTAATTTCTACATATGATAAATGTTCTTCACCTTAGGGACGCCACAGTGAGTGTGGGCCCTTTTCAGGGAGCTGCAGACTTTGCCCAGGGTGTCTGTGTCTAATCATAGGATAAAGGCCAAAGGTGAAAAAACCATCTTGGGACAAAAAGTGTCTGAGTCGTTCCCTTTTCACAAGTAACAAGCCTTGAGGAAATGGCTTCAAGTTGTGCCAAGGAGGTTTCGACTGTGTTTTAGAAAAGGTATTTTCTCCAAAGGGTTGTCATGCACTGGAAGGGGCTGCCCGGGAAAGGGATTGAGTCACCATCCCTGGAGGTATTTAAAAGATGTGTAGTTGTGGAACTCAGGAATATGGTTTAGTCCTGGGCTTGGCAGTGCAGGGTTAAGGTTTGGAGTTAATGACGTCAGAGGTCTTTCCCAACATAGAAAGATTCCAGGATTCTCTGATTTGAAGTAATCAGCACGGCTAATCACTTACAGGTCGATCAGTTTACCCCAACTTTTCTACTTGTTGATCTGACTGTAACTTTATATTCACTGTGCTTTAAAATTTCTATCCAATTTAGGGCTGCCATCCCTAATCTGAAAATAGATTTATTTATTCTTTTGATTTTGTAGTTGTCCAAATCTTTTTGCCTGGAAATCCAACAACATTCCAGGTACTTTGAACCCTGTGTACTACCTGATCACTTACTTTAGAGGTACTATTTTACTTACCTGCTAAACACTTTTCCTAGGTTTTTCTAAACTAAATAACTGTCACTTTTCCTGTAGCGCATGCTGTGCAATAATGTGGGAGGGCTCGTTGTCTCTAAAGATGACCTGGCTCTTGAAAAAAGGTATTTCTTATAAAAAAATGCTTTGATTAAACCAAGCTGTGCACACAGATGCAGAATCTTTGGGTGCCCTACTTGCCACAACCAGAGATCCTCCCATCAGAGTCCAAGACTGCATAATATAGGGCAAAATAATAGAACAGAATTGTTTCAAGGTGGAAATATTCTATTTCATGTTGCAATTGTTTTTTTCTTGATGCTCAAAGGCTTAATATCTTGCAGGAGAGTCTGTGCTGTCTTAATTCTATGACAACTGGTATTTTTGGACAGGAAGGAAAAAATGTAGTTTACTTACAATCAAAGAACTCTGGAGAGAGATGTGCTCTGGAGAACAGGATATAGGTACATGGAAAGCAATTACTGACAGATCAGTGAGTTGCCCATGTTTCTTCCCTCTGCAAGTGACTGAAAACATAATGTTAAGGTTATACTGGCCAACAAGAAGTTCACCTATAATGTGCTGATGCCTCTCCCTCTTAGTAGAAAAGCAACAGTATTTTTTTTTAGTAATATATCAAGGGACTGTTACTGAAACAAGTAGTTCTTTCATTTTAATGAAATTTTCTCCAATGCAAAGGGCATTTTGCAGAATATAGAGCTGAGAAGTGAGAACATATATTGTCATCATAATTCATGCAAGTTTTAATTATTTTCCTATCATTATTGTCAAGTTTTCTTGTCTTTTTAGTTGGCTTTTTAAGGAAGACAACATCAGACATGTGGCCACATTAGATATGTGGCTAAACATCATGTAATCCTGGTTAGATTTCTCAATATGTAAAATCAAAACCTGTTGCATAAGGATTTCAGTATGAGCTTAATAGAGAGACATCCTTTTTAAACTTTGCTTGTACTGTTCATGCATAATGTAAGCCCTGTTTTTCAAAAATCACCTACAGTATGTGGAGGTGTGCTGCTGACTTTAATGGGTCCAGGCTGTACTCAAGACACCCAGGTGTTCTCATAAGATGATTTATTGGCACTTCCTTTTCATTACCTAAATTCTTTTGGAGGACTAAGTGCAGATCATATATGTTTGCATTGTAGATTATTTATATAATTTTAATTGATCCTGTCTGGAAAAAAAAAAAAAAAGTTGGTTGTGAAATTACAGGTTACAAACTCAACTATTTATGTTTTTTTTTTCTGTTTTCAGTAATAAAAAATGACTTTCAGCATGAAAACACATGTAACAGGAAATAAACACATCATCTAGGATTAAAATCTCTTTTGGCTGAAGATGTGTGATCTATAAATTTCTTTGAACAACTGCCAGAAAATGAAAAGGCAAACAAGAGATTCTCATGTGACAGCATTCCTGAGCCTTGCAGCATGGTAGAGGGAAGGCAGTTGAATTTTTGTGTGGTTAAAACAACAGTCAACAGGAGCGTAAATGTACTGCACATCTTGAGGTAAATAAAAAGGTCTTTAACTCTCACCGTAAAATTAACAATTCCTCCCATGTCCAGCTTGTCTCTGCTCCCCCCTCTCTGTTTATTCCACTGAATGTAGAAACAGTTTGTTGGGGATTTTTTATTGTATTCTGAATGTTAATATGACAGCAGGTCAGAAGTGATACCTCTTGTTAATTAGGGGACATGGTAGCAATATCTGAAGTTTAGACTGTGTAATTGATCATTACTAACTTCCAATTGTTTCCCAAACTGAAAATCTAGGCTGCACTTTTGTGTACCTGCTTGAGGGTGAAGGTGCTTGGAAAACCTTTTAGGAGATGCAGTGAATGATATAGAAATTCTTAAGAATGAGTTGCTGAAAACTTGTTTTGTTTACATTTCCTTAAACTATTTGCTGATATAAAGACCCAGAAACCACTAAAAACCTGTAATATCTTTATATTAGTGATGTCTTCTCTGAAGCTCTGTCCTATAAAGTGGCCAGTCCACACAGTTTCAAGCAGCACTTAGACTTTGAGGACTAAGCTCCCAACTAATTCTGTGCTGGGTCTCATACAAGCTAAGATTGCATTTTCATTTGGAATTTTCCTGTTGCTCCCCCTCCTCAGAGAGGAATGATTTCAGCTGCAAGTCTCCTGCAATTAAGTACTATTACACTTACAGCAGAGCTCAGTGGCTGTCTCATAACCTGAGGTCCTCTCAAGTGGCACAAGGTACTACATTCAGGCAACTACGTTTTACTTCAAAATCAGATACATTTGTTTTATATAAAAGCATTCAAGTGAGATATTAAGAAATTGGGTATTTAGCAGCATAAATAAGACCTCAAAACTAAAAGCAACTTAAATATACAGGTCAGGTTTAGCAAGTTCTGTGTTAGGAACTAACCAAACCAGCCTGACTTATTTGGCTGGTTTTATCAGTAAACCAGTGGAGTAGACAATCTCAGGCATTATAGCAAAGAGATGTTATACAGTGCTGGGCTTTTACAGATGTAATTGATTCTCTGTAGTTTCACCGAAGATTTCCTTAATTCTGATTTAAAAGTTTAAACAATCAGTTTAAAATTATTTCTAGTACTTTATAAAACTGTTTATTCTGGTATTTTTCTCCACACAGTCAATACAGCAAGCTTGCTCTTCCAGGCAGTTTGATAAATTATAAACAGAGTTTATTTTGCCAAAAACAAGCCCACAGCCCCTTTCCCCCTAAAAAAAACCCCAAACAACAACAACAAAAATCTAAACAAAACAAAACAGGGAGAAAAAGAAGAGGGAGAAGGAAAAGAAATAGCCTAATCAGATTTAAAATAGAGTGGAAAACTTAAAAGAAAGCCTTTATAATTTTAATTTGCAATCTGTGTAAATTATTTAAGTCTAAAATCCAGCTCTATTAAGGACCAAGCCTAATGGCTGAAAATCCTTCATTTTATGGAACATGAAAATAACATATTAAAAATGTCTCTTATTTGATGTTTATTATTTAATCCTTATTACAGGTGGAAATCAACAGAATCCACTAAAATTTCAAGATGAATACTACAGAGAGCAAGCAATCATAATTCCAGTCTCCCTCAGAAACATTTTTAAAACTCCCTTTTCATCCTGTATTCTCTGTTTCTTCCATTTAAAATAATATTTTCCTAATCCCTTTTTTTATCCCTGATTCTGGATTTTGAAAAATTTGTCTACATTTTTGTTTAAATGTTCTTCCCAAAAGCAGGCATAATGTCTCAGCTGCTAAGCAGAACAAAGCAGTTATCCCCTATGCCTTCTGTTTCTGTGAGTGAGTTTTATCTGTTTCTTTGAGCTCGTTATGCCATTCATTTATAATAAGTCTGTTGTCAGTTGAAACTCTCACAGCCCTTGTTGCTTTAATGCTGCCTGATCAATTACTCATTATCTGAGCGGTAAGAAAGATATCCAGGTCGCTGTCCTCTTGGGTGTTTCTGCATGGAACAATGGCAGAACATCCACTCGTGTGACTACCACTGGCTTTGCAAGGACATCCTCTAGCCAGAATCTCCAAAACAGCCTGATTTTCCTTGTGGCAACACCAGCAGTGAGACAACTCCCTGCCTCCTTTTATCAGGTCTGACCAATACAGGTTTTTACAGGTCTGTCCAGCCTCTCCGTATGGCCTGTTTTTTGGATGTGAAAATAGGACCCTGTCAAGATATTTAGCTATGACTGTGTTGGTGAGTGAAGGAGTAACAGGACAATACATTTCTAAACAATGCTCTAGGGGTGTTTTCATGCCTGTTTTCCTCATATTCTGTGGGACAGGGCTGCGGTCAGTTGGGGTGAGGTCCTTTTCCTCAGGGATCACATCCCCTAGCAGCTCCCTGACACTCACCTTTACCCACAGTCACCTACACCTGCTCCAGGGTTATACTGGAATAGTCACCTGCTCCCAGGCTAGCCCTACATCTGAAACTTTTGGAGGCTTATCTGAAGTGGCATTTCCAGTTCATTATCCAACTTACCAGAGGAGTGTTGAGTAAGCTCTGCTGCACGGGCAGTGACAGAGAGTGACACTTTACTCTGCAGGAGAGTTGCTGCCAGCCATGGCCACTGTGCTAATTTGTTAGTGGAAGTATCCAGAAAGCCTGATAAGAAACTTCAGAATCATTCTTTTGGAGGCATAAAAGTTTAATGCATGAACTTCATGTATGTGTGTATGTTTATGCCTGCTTGATTTGCAATATTTATAGTCTTGCTTCAAGAGCTGGCTTAAAATAGATTAAAATAAGTACACTGCGGGTCACCAGTTGACAGAAAGACACACACAGCTTCATTAGAGTTGTCTTAGTTTACAGCAAAGACATGTCTGAGGTATTACAGAAGCTAGAAAGTAGAAGTCTGCAAATGAACACCTCTAGAATGTATTTTGGATTCCCCAGGCCTGTAAGGTAGGGGTCATGTGTGGCGTTACTCAACAGCCATAATTAGTGCTGACTGAAAAAAATTAACCGACCTTGTCAAAGTAAAATACTTAAGAAATCTCAAGTAACTTGTTATTTTCTAGGGAAATCTCAGTGATGCAAACTCTCTTACAACCAGTAACAAAACAACTTTTTTAAAAGGACTTTTGATTATTCAAATAAATTCGAACACTTGTAATCTTAGCTTTTTCTTCCTTCCTGAAAGTACTTTTGTGATGTGTTAAGCCAAAATCCATTTGTTAATAAGTAGCACAGGAAAAACTTGCCTGCATCATTTTACAGCTAAGATCCTGCTAAGAAGTAGCTGATTCCCAACCTTGTTGGAAGAAATTTTAAGAATTATGGAGACATTAGACTTGGTTCTCTGTTCATATGTGTAAAAGCATGTCTTGATCTTGGATTCCAGGGGTTTTTCACCTCATAAAATATTGTGATTTTTATGAAATTGCTTTTTCTTGTTTACAGATGTCATTTTAAAAAATCAAAACCAATACAGCTACAGGCTATAGTTTTGTAGCTGACTCTAATCACAAAAAGCATTTTAGATCTAGTAGTTTGTGTCTAGAAAATATCTGCCAGCGTAACAACAAGAGGACTTTAGAAGCAGTCACCAAAAAAAAGGAAGGTGTGAAGGATCTCATCAGTGGCTTCTTGTAAACAGTGAGGCAAGGTGTAAAAAAATACCATTATTACCATTAATAGAATTAAAAATATTATAATTAATTTGGTGCTACCTCAGTGGGAGAAAATATCTACTAGTCCAGAATTTATCCCTTTCTTGGATTGTAGAAATTTTGGCAGCGTGTCATGCAACACCATGTCCCACTTAGAACAGAAAACTTAACATATTTTACATGGTAGAACACAAAAAAAAAAAAATAATAGTGAAGACAGAGGCTGATGGATATGGGAAACCCTTCCTGCCTGCAAGAAAAGCACATTCAGGGTGGTGCAATTAGTTGCTCACCTACTAAAGTCTACATCAACTCAAGATCAGAATCTTTACAATTTTTTTTTTCCTGGTACTTCATAATTTGGTTTTTTTTGGGAAATAGTTTGCTGTCTGAAGATGTATTTTTCAATATTGAAAAAATATAGAATTGGAACATTGAATAAAGGCGTCTCAAAGAGGTTCATTTCCTTAGTTTAAATTAAAACACAATCTCTACCATCTTTGCTGAGAGAGCAGTGACAGCACTCCACAGCCTCTCATGGCATTTGAGATGATAAACTGAGAAATTGCAGCTGAATAAGGATTCAGATGGCTGTTTAAGGGCAGCAGGTAGACCATTTCAGCTGAGCATTTTAACAGAAGGCCACCAGAAAACAGGTTGGCAACTTCTCAAATTTATGTTATCATGTGATATATAATAAACAGGTTATATTGGTGTCCTCAGGAGGGCAGAGAGATGATAACATGGCATTGTCCTACTGATATCATCCGTGCTGTCATGGCTGTGTTAAATCTAACCTTGTTAATGAGAAATGCCAGAAGATTTTGCAAGCTTTTTAACATTCCCTGAATTATCAATATTTTTAGGTTCTGGGTATATCTTGGCAGGATCAACATATAATCATGTTTTTTTGTTTTATTCGGTTTATACACTTCATACTGCTAAAATTGATGCTTTCAATTGGAGAGCAAGTTAAAGTGAGTTTACAAATTTCTGCAACATTACACAGGCAAAATTGCTTAGTTAATTTTCAAATAGCATGAACAGTGATTTTTAATTGTATTTGCAACTGAATAGAGAGAGTACCTGTTGAATATCAGATTCATTTCAGATTGCAGTCTTCAAAAATTGCTAATTAAAGCAGTAGATCATATCTCGTGGTCTCAAAGACATTTGATTTTTCTTTTACTTGGAAAAAATACCATCCTGTCGACTGTTATTGAGGTACAAAGCTGACAGTTGCCAGGAAAGGGCAAAGCAACCACATACTGACAGGATTTTAACTTGCTCAGTATTATGTGGAAGGCCTAAGGAAAATCAGCATCCCAGGGAACAAAGCTGTTGCGCTGTGATGAAACTGAGACAAAGTGTTTACAGCTCCTCCAGTATGAACTAGGCTTTACATAAATGCACAGTGAGTTTCTAAATTGATTTACACTACTGAAAATGTACTCATATGGGTAGTAAGTTTGCACAAGTGACATTATAAACACGGTGGGTTTTATTCTGGGAGCTGCAGGATATCCATAAATGTCGGCAGTAGTGCCTTAAAGCCACTTATGTCTAATTTTCTCCAGAAGGAGAAAAAATATTCTCCAATCGACCAAAAAAAAAAAAAAGAAGCCTTGCTTACAAAAAATAAATAAATTAATAAAAAAAAATCCAAACCACTTTCCCTGAAATTTAAAATACTAGAGAAATAAACAGATGTGATGTCATTTCATAGGATGAAAGAACTCTTGACTGTGACCTTGAGAGCAGTTGTTTGGTTTGCAGATGGGCACGGCTGGGGGGCTTTGATTCCCTCCTGGATCATCGTCCTCCACTGAATACAGCCATGGACATCAGTCCTGCAGCCAAGGTGCATGGCTTTGCTCAGGAAAAGCTTGCCTATGGGGTCAGACAGCTCAGCTGCCCATCAGGAGCCCCATTTTCCTCCAAGATATCAACTGTTAAGTGCTTTCATTACTTCTCAGGAACATTTAGCTCTTAAGACCAGTGGTGCCAGACACCTGGCAGTCTTTGAAGCTATGAGCCTTTAATTCCTCTTCAAGCTATACCTAGCTCCTTACCAGGCAAGAAAAGCTGTGGATCTCATCAAACCATAAAAAAAAGAGCATGTTTGTAAATTGTGGAAGTGGCTGTAGAGCAAACAAATAACAACAAGGTTCTGTAAGTTCAGTTTTGCATATGGCAATGCAGATGGCTTATGTCATAAAGAGAAGTTCTAAATCTTTAATAGCTAACACAGATAGTGCTTCAAAGGTTGATATAGTTGTGTCCACTGTACACTCAAAGAGTCTGCTTTGAGAGAAGGAAAAGAAGGATACTGCTGAAGCATCTGCCCTTCTCCTAAATATATTTTTCCTTGTTTTTACTTGTAGTATATATCTTAGAAAGCTGAGAATGGAAGCTGCTGAATTTTCTGAACTTCTAGTCTTATTTGCATGTGAATTCACTAGATTGTCATTCAAGCTGGGCCACTGCCATTTGAATAGGAAAAAAAATTGAAGTGGGTCAGAAATTAAGGAACATTTTTTTAAAGAAAAATCTGGAACTAGAATGCCTAAATAATAGGAAGAAAGGTTGCATTTAGAGGTTATCAGCCATCACAGTGCTCCTACAAATATTAGGCAAATGAAATATAAAGTAGTTTTTTTGCTGATAAGTCTTTATTTCCTGAATTTAAGGGGTATCTGACTACCAGCATGATTTGTACTGTTCTTCCTCTTGTTCTAGAACATTATATTGATTCAAATAACACCTTTGCAGTCAGTCTAACTGTGAGATGAAGTACTAAATGGTCTGAAAATCTGAAATACACTCTATGACTTCTCTAAGAATTAAATATTCTGCTATTCTTTGCTTTCAGATATCTTCCTGATCATGTGCTAGTTCAGAGCTGAGGTCATTCTGCAATGGCCTTGAATAAACACAAAATCCAATGAGCTGTCAGTCCATTTCTGATCCATTTTTTGTGTTCTTACCCTGGTTGTACAGGAAAAATTACAACACAATCTTAAAATGAGAAATGTAAATACATTGAATATTTGGAATGAGGTGAGAAATGTCTTTATAATTTACTGTTGCTTTTCAAAGATATTGGCCTTCCTGACAGCTAAGGACCTGATTACAAAGTCCACAGAAGTAAGGGAAAAAAAGAATATAAAAGACTTTGATGATTTTTCTATCAGGTCATTTTATTTCATGTGCTGTGGAATTATTTACACTGTTTATGAAAAATTTTGAAATCAGTAGACTGTGTCTGCCAGTTTTTATTTTACTCTCTTAAAAGGATTCATGAAGAAGTAATGTTAGCATTTTTATCGAGCCTTCTGATAGATTCAAAATTGGTTTTTGTTCATCTCAAAGTTTTGGGTTTTTTTCCATGGGGAAAAACAAGCCAAATTCTGTAACCTTTGCACATGATTTATAGTAAATCTGCTGCATTGAATCTATTGTTCAGACTCAGTTTCATTTGTTTTGCACTACACTGCATTTTTTTGTAAGGCAATAGCACAGTTTTCTTTGGCTGATTTATGCTAGGAATGTAATTATGAAATTCCAAGTCTGGATCCTGCACTCCCTTCTTGGGATATTCAACAGAAAAATCAAAGGTCTCTTTGAAATAGAAAGAAATGGAGCTAAGCCTACAACAAGGCCATTTCTTGATATTTGAAAAATCTTTTACACCATTTCATGCTGTCAAACCCTGCAAATACATTTTTGTGGCCAAATGTAGGGGAAAAAAAGGTAGGAATATATACAACTGTGGGAATTGTTCTCAGCTCTGAGCTACATAAAAAAGTAAAGTCAGGATGGTCTCCGTGTACTTAGTAGACCTGCTTTTGTTGTGGGTGGTCAAAAGACTCATGGATTATTCCAAGAAAAACACTCCCACTTAGTTTTTATGTCCTAAAGGCATTTTTTGCTCCAAAGGTTCAATGACTGTCAGAGATACTACATCCCATCATTCACGTTTCATTCCCCTTAGAAATTCAGACTGCTCTGCTGTTCAAAGTAATCAAGACACCAAGGTAATTAAACATTTTTGGTTTTTTGCTTTTAAGTCTTTCTTTGCTGAAGTTAAGGGATATCTGAATATCAGCATGATCTCTTTGTGAATTGTACTGTACTTTTTTGTAGAGGGTCTCACCATGAACCACATTAATGACAGCTAAAAATATAAGGAGTTGAACAAAGAGAATGTAAGTAATATTTTAATTAGAAACAAACCCCCTAATTTCATACCTATTGTATGAAACACAATAAAGCAGAAAAAATAGAAACACAATAGACATTTTGCTCTTGATAATGTAAAGAAGACAAAAGAAAGAAATAGCCTGACTAATTATGAAAAAATAGGCATTTAAAAGAAACACTGAGGAAGAAGGGACAAATATATGAAGCAGACCACAGTTTTCAGAAACAGCTTGCATTACAATCTCCATTGTGCTGGGACAAAGCTCAAGTCAGTGGAAGAGAGATCTATTTCCATTACTAATATCCATATAGGAAGCAATTGACACAGATGAAGAGAGGTTAGACAAAAACCCAAGGATGACTAGAGGAGAGTTCTGGAGAATTGCTACTTGAGGTCATCCATGCAAAAAAGTATAAAACTGGATAGATGGAGACCTAGAAATTGAAAAATGGAATACAGACATTCACAATGATTACATTTGTGTAATGGTTAAAATTATCAGCCTAATTATTTTCAGATGCTTCTCCTCGTTTGAGCCAAGCTTCAGAACTATATACAAGGCATGAAATAGTCATGGAATATTACCCCACTAAAGTGTAGATATACATCTACAATTATAACCAGTGTTTGTGCCTTACCCTGAGGAACTATGAAGTAAAAGAGATATCAAAACCTGTTTAGAGTGATTTAAAAAGAATTAGGCTGTTACAATAAGGCTGAAGATTGTAGATCTATTAATTACAGAATGAACTTCCCTTCTCAAATTTTCTGATATAAAATGTAGAAAAAAAAAAAAAGAGCTCTGGAAGGAATTACTTTACGGGATAATATTCATTCACATTCAGAAACTAGTAGTCAGAACAGTAAACACTGTTATAAGAAATTGTCACCTTTCACATCTCAACATGGAATCCGTTTTAAGCGTAACACTCATTTGTAAACTCAAAGAATCAAGGCTGTAGCCTTGGGATTATTCTCTAAAGTAATCATTGTGGCTATGAAAGTGTTTGAAAAAAATTATGAAACCCTAACATTATAATGCTACAAAGATTAAACAGGGCAATCCAACTGCTCATTTTCATTCCATAATGCTATACTCAACATAAAGTATCGTTGTTAATGTGAAAGACTTAGTTAATCAAAGTCTTTCCTTACACAGAGTACAAGAGACGCAGTGAAGTGATTTAACCTTCAGAGCATCACTCCTGTAATTGAACCACACACTTTTATTCACTGGCAAACAAGGCAGACTATGGGTGGCTTATTGAAAATGACAGAAAAGAGAGGACAAGGTTTTAAGTTCAAAAAAGAAAGAGTATCATGTTTTACTGAAGGCTTATAAACTACAGGGCAGCTATTGAATA
>NW_020955371.1:62887-153365 GCF_003031625.1 Empidonax traillii | reverse complement strand
AGCTTGGCCAGATGGATTCCTAGCAGGAGCTCATCAAGCACACACATCAGAAACACCAGTTAGTTCTCCAATGACTTGAGTAACACTTTAGAGGGCTTTGAAATTTACACAGAACTTTTAAATCTGAGGAAAACAGAGCTAATATCTGTAGCATGTGAAAAGAGCAGCTAAGCTCTAAGGTAGTTTGTGTAGGAATACTCACTTCACCCACCTGAAACTGGACAAATGTGCAACCAGGAATACCAGTTTTATAGATCCAGAAGACAGCAGGCAAAAAATAAACCTGTCTTTAATCTGTGGCTCTGAACTCTGCCTCGTTTTATATGTACCATAAAAGTGCAAAGAGCAGGCTAATAAGAAAAAAAAGGTCTAAATGATGCTTAATGGAGACAGATAAAATAAGTAAACAATAAAGTCAAAGCTGAAGTGTTCTACCTTATTTTCTTGAACCTCTTAGCAAGATTCTTTATCTTTGAAAATTTGTTCCTTTGTAAAGAATAATGTTGATAGGATACTCAGAGAGATCACTGTTAGTAAGGAAATGTCAAGTTCAAAGTAAGACAAGGAGTTACAGGCTCGGGAATGTGTATGTAGTTTTTATAAAATGAAGTCTTCAAAGGACAGAGAGGGCACTAGATCTGGCAAAGAATGTAGACTGTACTGAATATAGATTGAAGGGTTGTTTCATTGCCCAATACCTTGCCTAAATGGAACATAGGCATATCAACAGTTTCTACCAGTAAGATGCTTTAGGCCTAAAAAATGTTCATGTGGAAATGCTCTCTACAGAAGTGCCAAAGCTCTTTACAGGTATCTTTTCATTAATTATTCCAAAACCTTCTTAAAGCATACACAGTGGAAAAAGAATAAATTTTGTTTTCTTTATTTGTATGTCTTTGTGGATAGACACATAGGTAATGAGAGTCTGTCAAAATAAAATACACTAGACTAAATTGTTTCCCTCTTAGATCAGTAACCCTTGGGGATGACTGATAAAATATAAATTCATTGATTATTTACATTTGCAATTTTACATACTGATTTCCTATCTGTATAATTCAAAACTCACACTACCTGGTGTGACATCACTGCCATGAGTAACAGGGATATTCCTTTTGCAATTTTAGGTGAAGGCTAAGAAATATCAGACTAAGAATAGAATAGATGTACTTCCATGCTTTCATAGGGCAGAAAGATTGTGAGGTTGGAGAGGTGAAAAGATAAAAACCCCACATCATTCAGTTCTCACATATCAGAGCAAAGCTATGATACATTTATGAATAAATCTGTTCTAATACCATTTCCAACTCCCAAGGAAAAAGAAGAAAAAAAAAAAACAAAGAAGAAAGCAAGAAAGCCAACAGAACAATGAGTGTCAGAAACCTTGATAAAAGACTTTTCTCACCAGAATTTGTACTCTGAATTTGCTAACATAAGAAATGTGGGTAGCACAGATAAGCCTTTTGCATTTTGGGTACTGAACCATACTGCTTTGCCCTAAATTTTTGAAGCATCCAATAGTTCCTGCAGTTATAAGTGTAGCTTTAATATCAAATTTATAGAGCAGAGCTTTTAAAGAGTTATTCAGACACTTATATTTTTCTTTAAAAAATGCTATTTCAGCAAAATGTAAAGCTGATTTCAAAGAAAGTTTCAGCTCTAAGTACTTCTCAGAGCCAAAGCATTTATTTAAAAAAAGAAAAATGAGGTTTAGCCTTTCATGTCAGAATAGCCAATATTTTTTCATATGGTTATCAATCTCTCAGATGGGGAATTTGTTTTTAAATTCAAGCTCTGATTGGTGAAGGGCAAAACCTGATAGTGAGCCCAGAGGAAGTCCTCTTACTGTTTTGACATTGGTCTTCTTCAGTTAATTCCTGGTTTTTTTTTTTTGTTTTTTTTTTTTTTTTTTTTTTTTTTTTTTTTTTTTTTTTTTTTTTTTTTTTTTTTTTTTTTTTTGTTTTGTTTTGTTTTGTTTGTTTTGTTTTTTTTTTAATAAATACACAGAGTCCCAGACGAATCACATTAGGGACAAAAAGTTTGCAATTTGCTTTCACAGGAAAAATTGTAAGGTGTAATTCTACAGTGTTCACAAATGCCCCCTTTCCGCCTTTTCCATCACACCCTGATTTACGTTTCCAAGCAGTGAAAAGGGGCAGTGTAGCTCCTACTCCTGGGATGAAACTAGTGTAGCACTCACTGATGGGGTCACAGCGGGTTGCACAGGTTTCTATTGCTTATCTCTGGATCCCTTCCTCAATGTTCAGCTTCCTTTGGATCCAACAAATAAGGAAGTGTTCCCATACTGAGGACTCTAGAGCTCTTTCCCATGATTCACCTCAAGTATTATTATGTAATAACTGGAATTGCCCTCTAAAGGCAACTGATCTCTCTCCATTAACCATTGAGATAGTTTACACACCCCTCTTAAACTATGCTTTATAGGTGAAGATGAATCACATTTTTTTTTGTTTTGTTTTTGTTTTCAAAACAAAAGGTGGGAAGAGTAACACATTGCTACATCCACAGACTCTTGTAAAGATAAACACATTACAAAGGTGGAAGAATCTGTGTGGTAATTACTGGATCAAATAAATGTTATAAGAATACAGAGCTTATGATTTTAGAAAGATTTATATAAGACCTTGGACAAATGCTGACCCTGGTACATCATGGCAGCTTCAGGTATGGTAGGACCTGGGTAATCACAAAACCACCAAACACAAAAGAAGTTTGTTACTAAAATATTTCTCCTTACTGTAGTTTAATGATTAAAAATAATGTACCTACACCAGGCTAATGTGTTTTCTTCTTTAAGGAAAGTATATTAGGATTGTGTTCTTCACCTTTGTCATTCTTCACGTCTCAAAAAATGAAGTCAGACCAGTGAAAAGTTAAAACATTCACCAATTGCAAGACTGGTGGGGGTCTCCAAAACCAGCAGAAATGTTTGATGCAGTAAAAAATGGAATTTTAAACATTGGAGTGTTTCAGATCACTTGTTTAATCTTGGTAGGTGACAACAGAAATCTAAGTACAGGTGAAATCTCTTCATTTTCAGAGCTGACCTATAATATTATGCAACATTTTTCATTTCCTCACTTTTAGATATCCTAAATGAGAATGACTAAACAACCTCTTTTCTGGGCCAAAGTTCTTTAGTCTGTATCCATTTAAATGATAAACCCTTTTCATTCTGCTGAATTTTCTGTTTCAGATTCATTGCCTGCACTAAATTGTCCCCAATATCCTGGTTTATTCAAGACCCATTCACTCACAAGATAGCCCTAAGACATTAAAACTGGTCAGCACATTGCTTGGAAAATAAATCCTTTGCTACTTTCTCAAACACATTTGTCTCCTTAGCCCTGAAACAGTTCTTATCCAAATCAATACTGGTATCGGGATAATTAAAATCTGCCATGTTTAAAGTTTTGGCATTCTTGCAGACCTCTCTTATCTATGAAACCATTTCCTGACAGACTGCTTAATGCCCTTGAAATCCAGGGCTACATTTTTAAATCATCTCAACACCATAGTGCACTCTTTTATTCAAAACCTGCCTACCTTAGCTGAAATATTTTGATAGTTGCTTTAACTTTTTCTCTCTTACTGACATTGACTATTGTTTCCTCTTTGGTTGCCTATACTTGTCCACTCCTGTTAAATTTTTAATCATTTTCCCAATTCAATCATGATTGTACTACTCTGTTTTTAAAGTTTCAGGGAAATACATTTCTAGATCAGAAATGACGATGTGCCATCTTGTTACATTTACGAGACAAGACTTTAATTCTCTTATTGAAATCCTCATTTGCAGAGAACAACAGACAAAACAGAATCCTATATGGATAAGACACTGAATGTTTGGGTGCTGCTCAAAAAGTACATTGATATTTACTAACTTTAAACATGCTAACAGTTTTATTGACTTGGCATTAATAATGTGCCATAAGGTAGATGTTTAATTAAGTATCTTGCTGACTTGGCATATCAGTTCTTTTGCAAAAGGGATTTAGCTTTAACTGGTACAATTTCTATTGTCAACAACTGACACATCAAGAACTCCAGGTTCAAGAAGTAAAACAGTTCACATGTTAGGATCTAGACAGTTTTTCTATAAAATTGTCTTTTTTCGCTTTGCTAATCTAAAAACTGGCCCAGGTAATTTTCCATATTAGGAGGAAAAAAAAATCAATACATGATTATAAAATTGTATTTCTTATCTTCTAGTGCTGGTGCTATCAGTAAAAATCTGGTTATCACAAACCATCCAACCTTCACAAGGTTAGTGTGAATTTGCAGTATGGTTGTTGTATCTGTGCTATTTTTTTATTATAGAACTGCTGCATGTACCTTTTAATTTGGTTGTCAGGGGAGACAGGAAGCAATAATTAAGGCTAAAAGATGGGGTATGGAAGCTTTATTAAAGGATATATTGAAGATGGGAATTTGATCTGAGAATTAGATTATGATTAGAGTTGTTAATGCAGCTGTGCCACTCTTGAGTGACAGAGCAGCAGATGAACTGAACAGGCAATTATAACTACAGGAGTCTCCCTAATCTTTACAATCCCAACCTCACAGTCACATCCATTTAAATTAATTTTCATGAAGGCTGCAAATTTACAGCTTCACCAGATTGGAAATTTGTTTGTTTATTATCCACAGGAAATATTTTTAGGGAAGTAAATAGCACTGAGAGCCATCTTGTCTTTCTGCTTGTCTTTTTAACTTGCAGAATTAATAATATGAGATTAATCTGAAGGCTGCTGCCTTTATGAAAACTGATTGATTCTCAGCAGCCCAGTGTTATTATGATTATCTGTGGGAAGGTCAGAGGGAAGGCATGTAAAAGTCATAGCTGATTCATGAGTTCCCTATATTAAGCAGAAGATAAAAAAAGGAGGCTTGTGTTGATCAGCGTTATAAGTGAGGAATCAGTCTTCCTTGCATTACCGAAACTGAAATTCTAGGAAAAGGATTTTAAGCAACTTTGGACATAGTTATTTAAAGATGTCTGTTGAGGAGAGATAGCAATAGTTCATTACTATGCATGCTGAAAACCTTTTTAAGGAGTTCTTTGCTGCACAAAGATTAATTTACCACTACGTTTTCCCTCCTTCACTACTAATATAAATAATGGTTGTGGCTTAAATTGGCATTATATTTTGATAGACTAGTTTTTAACATACAAAAGAATATGCTACAGAACTGCTAAGAAACTTGGAAATGGAAACCACAAAACATCATTCTTCAGTTCCAGAGGGGGTTTTTTTTGAATGTCTGTAATGAATGGAATAAGGTGTGAACATTTAGAAACTAGGCATTGTTTTTGCAAAATGTTGAGCAGAGAGCTGTGGCAAGGAAAAAGAAAATGGTCACTTCTAAAAATCAGTGACAGGAAAAAAAATTCTCTACTGGTTGCCATTCAAGAAACCTGGAAGATAATTGTAGAATATGATCATCTGCAGTTGCCAGATCAACAAAACACCTGACTTTAAGAATGCAAAAATTCCCATCCAAAAACAGGCATATAGGTATGCCTCATCTTCCCAAATACTGTAGTTTTTGCAGCAGCCTCATCCTAACTCCCCAACAGAATAAGACTCAATCACATGTCATCTTCATTGCTGACAATTTCTTTCAGAGGGAAATGTGGGTTAGTACTCTACCAGGAAGCTGAGGTACATCCTTACTGTGTCTCTGATCTGGTCATCTAGGTGACTAGGTCAGGTAATACACTAGAATTTAGCTGTAACCAGGGTAGGTTAATAAAATTCAAAGCCTAGAGACTGCCCAGTGAACCTACTTTTCACAGAGTACAAGCTCAAAGTATATTCACAATTAACTGAAGTGGGAATCTCAAGGTTGGTCTAACGTGGTTCTAGTTATTTTACTAGAAAGTGACATACTAGAAAGTACATCTTAGATTTCCTATTTTCTGTATAACAGAGGAACATTTATTTTCCTATGAACTTGAAAATGTCAGTCTGGTGTCGTTTTATATTCAAGTAGGTTATTTACATTCTTCTGAAGAAAATTGCTGAAACCAGTTATAGGAAAAATGTTGATACTACATCGTAATATCTTTGTTCAATGTCAATATTTTAAGTTATTCATATACTCTCAATTGATCTGAGGTGGGAGACTAGGGGTCAGTGAAACAGAATACTTCATAAAAGCAGCTGACATGAGAATGGCTCCTGCAAAGAAGCCATGGTGAAATATATATTAAAAAAATATGAAAAATGGTGCTGGAATTAGATAAGCAAAATATATTAACAGTTGGAAGTATTGGAATTCCTTTTGTTATGACATACATTCATTTTTTTTTTCAGAAGATTAATATATTTGAGACTTGTACTTTTTCAAGATTTGGATTTATTTAAGAAATGTTGAATAATTGCTGTCATATTTCGTTTATTTACTCAGCTAGATAACCTGCCTCCCTTGATCTTAGCATTTCTAGGACAAAGCTTCAAGGACAACATCTAGCATATTTTTTCCAGATGCTCTGTTTTAGTAGGTAGCTTCAAAGTTCATCTTCTTTTAGCTCAGAATCCGTATGGGATAACAGAAATATGTCAGAATGCACAGAAAAATATTTCTGAGAGTTTTTTTTTTTTAAATTTAAATCTTTGTCAACTCCTAAATACACAAATTGATTTTCTCTTGCAGAAACAAAAAGATATTCATTGATCTAAAATATGATGACAAAAATCAGAGAATTGCTGTAACTTGAGAGAACATGTTTGTCCTTTTTTTTTTTTTTTTTTGAGGAAAAGTAATTCAAAAGCAATTTTTGGAGATTTATTTTAAGCAATTTATAATTCATTCAAACTGTTGTTGTTGGCATAATTTGAAAACATTCATCATATGTTTAGTCAAGTCACATACGGAATAGAAAATTGGTATGCACAAATGTCTGGCAAAAATCTGACGAAACTCTGCTCCTGTTATTTTATTTTCTCATCACTCTTCCTGTCTTTGATTACATTGTGTAATTATGACTCCTCAGTGTTTCCTCATATCCGAATATTAGTTGATTAATCTTGATGATAATGGATTGAAAACTGGTTTTAAAAACTAAGTATATGAAGTATTTTATTCAAGAGGTTATGACTAATCTTTTTAAAAATCCTTGACTTATTTGGTAATTATACTATTTTTAGAAGTGAGTACTTATCAGCTGATGCTTCTAAGAAATGTGGAATAGATGAGTGAGATTTTTTTTCTTTCTCTAGAATTTATTGAATATTTTAACATTGAGGGTGATAGGTTTTGTTCTGAAATACATCTTCCTTGAGTAGGGACAAGAAGCAAAACTATTTAGTTGGACAGAGTTCATGCTGCATCAGAGATCTGTGCCAAATAGAAGAGAGATTCACCACCACTTCCCTAATGCAGAGGAATTTTCTGGAAGGAATTGTCATTACAGCTGCTGCATATATTTTTTTTTTTATCCCTGTGAATCTGTCACTACCAAGGGGTAAAGGATTTCTGCTGTTTTTTCTGGATTTGTGTGAGCAGGAAGAATATGAAACTGAGCATTTTCACCTAAATTATGGCTCCTTAGTAAGAGGAGTCAAAAGTACCTTTGAGTGCCTGAGAAATCTGATCCATACAACAGATATATTTCTGTGTTAAACCACTTTTGAAGGTTGAGATCATTCAGTTCCTTTTCCTTTTCTTTTTAGAAATTAGAGTTTCACAGATAGGAAGTTTGCAAGGTCTGATTCAAAACTCACGATTATCAGCAGGAAATCCACCCTGTTCCATTGGTAGCGCAATTTGTGACACATTAAAATGCATATCTTTCAACAACTTCATCAATTGTCATTATTTTAAAGTTTGTATGTTTCTAATGCATAGAAATAATACTGGAATAAATATGTAGTCATCTTACTTATGGCTTAAAACAATAGGCATCTGAGTAGTTTTATTTGTGGCACTGTGACCTGGTCTTTTCCCTATATAAGACAAAAATCCATTGCCTATCTGCTTGAAATATACTGAAGATTTCTAAACATCAGCCAAGATGCAAAGGTAAGGTCAAAATACTCTTGGATGTAAAAATCCATATTGATTTAATTATGATAATAGTTTGTCCTAACACCAACATCATTGACAAAAAAAAATGTGTGTCATTATCCAGTACAGTAAAGTACATAGAGACACTCCCAATCCCCAAAACCCCAGAAGCTCTTTGATTTAGATTTTTGTTTTAGATCATTATACGACTGACAAGTTATCTGAATAAAGAAAGGCAAAACCATCCCTGGTGTTGCCTAAAAAAACTATTCTTTTTAATGATGCATGCAGGTTACTGCTCAGTTTAGGCACCTTCACAAGTCAGTGTGCCTTTTCACTCAATTCATGGAAAGTACATGTTTCTTCAATGTAACCAAAGTATTTAAATCCGTTTTTAAAGGTGCTAAGCATTTAGATGCTTTTGAAAGTTCAACTAGGTAAATATCTTTTTTATCATCCCCCAAAGCTTTTTGAAAGCAGGGAATAGATTTATTGATTAATACAGATGAAAAATACAGCCAGGGTAAAATCCGACTTATCACATCAGGTGTTCTTTAATTTATTTTAGTTCCTTGATCCTTAAGAAAGCTGCTTCTCTCTGCAATCACCCAGTGATCAGTTCCAGATCTTCAAAGCTCACAGTTTAGTCTATGCACCTAATTTGAGAGAAAGAAACTGCATCATAAACTTGTATCAGTTTAAGTGTGTAAAAGCTCCAGGAAAACTTCTAAAATAAAGTTCATTAAATTCATAAAATGCTGTCAAACAAGAAACTTCCTTCTGATGGCATGATTAATTTGTTGGTTATGATAGATCTTCAGAAAAAAGAAAAATATCTTTTGATATTTTGACAACCTCAACAGCAATGGGAGAACCTGATTTGAACCAGGGACTTGCAGCTAATACTGAAACAACGATACAGGCTGAAATGAAGCAGCAATACTAACTTTGATAATCTTCTGACACATTTAAGAGGAAGAAAAAGTAACGTAATATACATTAAAAAGTCTGTAAGCCAGGGATATTTATGATGTTCAGTATTCAAAAGCAACCTAAAACCAGGTGGCACACTAGATCTGTAGCTCCATGGATGTTTCTATATTTACAGTAAAACATATGTTGTGGGAACACAGTTATGCCACATATTTTTTTGTTGAACTAAGAAAGTTGTGGGGGTTTTTGTTTTGTTTTTGTTTGTTTGTTTGAATTGTGCTACTTCATGGCAAAAGATGTACTACATCATTTAGTTATTCTCATTTCTGTATAAGGGTAGAAGGACAATTTAGAGTTACAATAATATCCTCCCATGCAGCATCATGTGGGTATTATATGCATTTCTAGAAAGCAAATAGTTCTTATACTTTTTCATAAATGAGGAGCTTTGGTTTGAGAGAGGTAAATCAGGGCACAGATATTTTTAAAATCACAGAATAATAATAGTAGACTGTAATAATTGTTAATAATTAAGCGAATCATGTATTCAGTAGCAAGGAGTAAATCATGCAGCTCAGTAATTTCAGGGTTAAAGTGTTCATTTCACACATATTATGAAATATCTGCAATAAATTCAAGTAATTATGCCATTAAGCAGTTCCTCATCTATTGAATTAATTAAACTTTGTGTTCATTTCATAACCTCTTTAGATACCCTCAGTTCCTGCAGATTTAATCTTTTTTTGAACCTTTCTATATTTAGTTTTCTGAAGATTGACTAAGACCAATCACTCAGCACTGTAAGAATGAGATTGTTCTCTTACTTCATTATGCTATTCTTTTCCCCCACATGCCACCTCTTTTTTTTGGTACTCTGAGTTGTGAAATCAGGGCACCTGTGTCAAAATCTCCTGAAGGTCTATAAATGGGAAATGCTATTCCATATGTATAGGAGGTTTGGTCACACTGCAATGTATTGCAATTAATTTGTTTCTTTTTTTCATTTTCATTTAAGGGCTTTGTCATCTTCTTGCTCAACATTTTCTGAGATTCATCTCAGTAGCACAGTAAATTGTAATTTAAAAAAAAAAAAAAAAAAAAAAAAGAAACCTGTGCTATCTCTCCTGAAAATTTCAAGGGGTATATTCTCCCAATATTTTGCTTGCTGTACTGTTCAGTATCTAAAGAAATCCAGTATTTATACTGGATGGAATCAACTAATTTCAATGCATGACTTTCAGCATCCAGATTTCCAGTTATCATCATCAGTAAGAGTAGTAAATATATCATTGTACTTAGTATTAAAAAAAAGAGAGAGAGAAAGAGAGAAAAGGATTATTATACATTATCTGAAGACAAACAAAGAAAACAGCAAATAACTGACATCTTTCATTCTGCTGCCTTGACTTGTTATGGTGTCAGTCATTTCCATTATTTGTTGCTCTACCTGAGAAGAATTGGTGCTACTTACCTTGGGATAAAGGGGATTAGGACAAGAAAACTGCAAAATCTATGCCTTTTTCCAATAGAGGTTGGAATTTTCTCTGCACCTTTTGCAACAGGGTGTAACTGCTTCTTGTCTCCAGTTCATACACTTGTTATGTTGGAAGCAAGGCAAGGCCTTCAGCACAACTTCTTATCTTGTATAATTAATTTCATTTGGGAGGAAAGATCATAGCAATAAAAAAGCAAAAGTTACAGTACTGGAAATGAATAAGAGAGAAAGTGAGTCTGATACTGTTTCTTAATGCAAATAATAGATATACTACGTTTTTCCCAACAAAGAAATTAAAACTTAGTCGGACAAAATCCTTTCTGTGTCCTCAAATCTATCTTTATTCAGTAATGTGCTAAAACAATGCATAATAATAGATATGAAATAAAATTCAATTAAACACAAAATTGAGAAATAGACTGTATAATAATTTCTTTGGCAAAATGTCTGATCTTCATAGATCATCGTGGATTTCCTTTTCTAAATATCCTCCTCCCCCAGACCCCTTCCCCAGCATGGAGGAAACTTCCTTATGTTGAGGAAAATTCTTTCCTGCAAAATTTTAAATCCAGTGCTTATCATGTTTTGCCTAATTGGCTTGGAAACTATTTACGTGATGATAAGTTCCTGCAGGGTTTAGATAAATTCAGAGTATACTCTCTGTTAGTCTGTTAATTCCAGTTCTGGTCATTTTTACTACTAGATATGTTGTAATTCTTGGAAAGAGCAAAGTGGCCAACGAACACTGTCCAGCAAGAAGGAAATTGTAATATTTTTGAAGTCTGAAGTTGGACAGACACAAATCCAGTGCCACTCTTATCTGGCTAGGATTTGGTGTGTTTATTGTGGCTTCTTTCCAAGCATTATATCAAAAGTGTAACTTGTGATAGCCCCAAAAAGACAGAGTCACAACATTCTGATTAAACTTTGATGTTTTTACATTGGGAAAGGTTTGTACCTGCTTCTGGAAGCAGCCATCAAGCTGTATATTAAAGAAGAGCAAGACAGTGTACGACTGGATTGTGCCCAGAAATGTGCTGCTTTGCACAATAACAAGAAGTCACTGCACAATAACGTGAAGTCACTAAACTTTATTTTGCATGTAGCATGTTTATAGAAGCAAAGTCTGTAATGAGCTTTTTTTGTGGATAACTGTGCCTAAGTAACTTGGCTAAAGCAGGTTTTTGACAGATCACTGTTTTTAGCTAAGGATTTCTGTATCTAGATGACAGAACAGGGTCTTCAAATCACCAAATTGCAGCTGCACTTTAATCAGCAAGATCCTTGAGGAGATGAGTATCCAGGCAACCCTGTGGAAAAGCAGCAGTGAAGGAAATTGTTCGGCACTGTAGTCAGTGGGAGGAGACCTTTGGAAAGTTGGAATTAACGCAGATTAAAAGTCCAACTGTGGCTTTCCAGCTCTGTCTGGATGCAGTAGGGCTGTGTGCAGTAGTCAAGGGACTGCTTTCTGCACGAGGTGCATGGACCTCTGCTGGGAGGAGCAAAGTCCTCTGCTCATACCGATCTTTCAGAACACATAAAGTGCACTTCCCCTTGGTGTTACTCAGCTCCTCCAAACCCAGACTTCGTTGCTCTCTTCTCTTTATCCAGGGTCAACACTAGAGCTGAGACCTGTGACATAGCACCAAGGTCTGTATTTTCAAGCAAAAATTAGGTAATTCCCTCACAGCTTAATGGAAATTACAAAATTCACAGCTAGGTATGCCTTTAGTAATGTCTTTTCATGATACCACAGTGGAAAGTATTTCACACATATACCCACCAGGCATTTAGAAATGTCTAATCCACAGATACCATAGCTTTTTCTATTGTTTACTCCGAGGAAAAGAAGAAATTGCCCCGTGCTTATGGCTACTGTTATGTTTCCAACAGTGACAACAGAGGAACTATTTCATATTTACTTGAACATTACTTAGGAAAAGATTTAGTCCACAATGCCTGAGTAATTGTCCAGAATCTGTACTGATGGATTAAGCCCTGAAAGTTGCATATAACCCACTATATCACAGGAAACTATCTCGCAGTTAGATGGCATTCTTTAAAGCTTTGTTGAGAAGTAGGATACTGTAAAAATATTTGCTGCTCCTCTAAGTCCTTTGTCAGTAGTTCTGTAAGATAAAATCCTTTCCTCTCGTGGCCGACGTTCTGTTCTAGTGAATTGTCTTATGAAATTGTCAGTAATGCAAGATACAAGAACTGATATAACAAATGAAATTAAGCTTGTTTTAAAAATCACTAATGATTTAGTGCATTTGTTCTGTGGTTCACAAGGCAAATATTGATTTGACATAATACAAGCTATAGGTCTATAACATCTTGTAAGGGGTAACAGTAGAAAAATGCAATGCAGCAAGCTCATTTCCTTTTCTCAGTGACATTTGCAACTTTTTGAGAAACAAGATACTGAGATTGTCTCTCCAGCTGACAAGAAATTGTTTCAGTGGCAGACACTTCCAGATGATCAGTTTATCTCTGACCTCAGGTGGGGACTATCCAAGTCAATTTGTACCTAGGCTTGGAATAATTGTAGTTTCTATGTTAATCACCCCAGGAGGTCTCAACCAGCTCTTTTGTTGGCTCTTGAAATACGCAAAGAGGAGCAGAAGCAGCTGAAGAGCAGTCAAGTATACCGAGAATGTGCTTGGAAAGCAGGATTGAATCTGCAGTGTGAGAGGATTGCTTAGACAAATTTGGAACTGCAAAATATTAAGGAATCATGGCAGAGAGCCTCCTGTGCTGAAAAGAGTGAAGTTGATGGATGTAGTTAGCAATGCTTTTAGTGAGGAGAGTCAAGGAAGCTCATGGGTGGATGAACATTGTGGAAGAGGTAGGAAGCACAGCGGAGAAAAGGTTGTAATGGAGGGGGCAAAGCACCCTCTCTGTCAGTCCTACTGTGAGGGACACACATGGAATGGTTGGCATTTGAAAGCTGCACATTGTCCTTCTGGCCCTTTCTGGAATTTCCATGCTTCAGCTTTCAGTTTATCAAATTCAGATGAGCCAGTGGGTTCATGCGGTTCAATCACACATTCAAGTCAGCCAGATTTATTGAGTTAGTGCCTTCTACTTCCAGCTGAAATAAGCAACACATTCACAATGCTGCTTCATCTGTAAATAGTCTGTAAACAGTATGATTATAGCAATAGCAACAACAGAGGTTCTATCTCTACGCCAAGTGGGATTGAGATTTTTTACCCTCCATGGGAAGAAGTGAGCTCTTTGTTATTAGCTTTCATCATCAAAGTTGTCTCAACATGAGGGAGATCTCATTTCACTGTTGTATTATTTTAAACCCTAAAGGGATCCTAATGACAATCTATGGTCTAAGATGTTAAGAATATGGAAACTCCATTCCTTAAGGCTGTGCTGGTGGCAAATTTTGCTGTCATGTAAAAAACATCTGGGCTTTTGCTTTTCTATCTAATGAAAAGACAATTTTTAGACTGATATGGTTGTATCTTCTTTGATTCTTTCAGACAAGCACATCTACTGCATAACTCGTTTCCTACAACTAGAATACTTCCTTGTGATGTACCTTTCATTATAATAAAATGCACAAGAACTCCAATAGCTGGATGTGAGATGCATTAGCGGCTACTATTCTGAGCCTCAGCAAAAGAAGAGATTAGCAAAAAGTTTAAATATAGGGAGTGTTTCCTTAAGATGATAAAAAAGATGATAGCAGATGAAAGAAACAAATTATGAGACTAACAGTCTACAATCTAATCATATAAATATCTTGATATAACTAGCAATACAGTTCTCATCTGTATCTTCATTAAAAAAATCAGCAACACTAACATTAATGAGAAGATAAAGTCTTTCTTAAAAGAATTGGGATGATATTCTTCTATGCAATAAGAAATAAAGGGTCATCAAGTTTCTTTATACATTTGCCAATATTACAACATGCATATGATCAGATACTCTTACAAATTTATTCTTGCAAATTTTTTAGCATTAGAAAGATTTCTAGAAATCATTTGTCTTCCTTATCTTTCAGAATGTACAAAATAACAAGTGTCTTATGTGCCTTTTAAAAAGTACTCAGTTATTTTCTATAATAAGAAATAATTGTGTATAATGGCTGAAGAATGTGTATGTCTAATGCTGCTGTTGGTCTCTTTCTGATTTCATCTCATACTTCACTATACATGGAGTTCACCCTGCAAGGTATTTTTCAACAGTCCTATCAAGCAATTTTTGCAACAATTGAGGCCTTAGCTCTTTATTTCTATGTACTGTTTAGCAAGTTTTGTCCCCATGTGCTTTCCTTCCCCCATATATTCACCTGGGGAAAAAAACCCCTATTTTCACTTTTTGCACTGAAGACCATTTCATTCTCAATACAGTGATGTCACTCAGCTCAGGTCTGTTTAGTGACAGATCTATGGCAAATCAGATCAGTCAGCCATGAGGGTCTTCAGGAATGAAAGGTGCCTTCTTGTGTGAGAGGTGTCAGTGCTGAATCATTAAATCTTAAAGAATAAAAAAGCTGATTCTCTCCTTCTCACCTTATAGCAATTCAGCAGTTTTTAATGGCAGAAATATACAATCTTATTTATTAGTTCCAGTAACCCAGGGACTCTCATTTTAGTCAGCAAGCTGTGAATCACCCACTGGGCATCTGACATATACTGCAGGACTTCACGAATTTAAGACAAATTAGACTCAGTTATTAGAGTCTCATCTTAGAATCTGTGTTTGTTTATAGACTGCTTAGCAGCTATGAGTAGAGATTTACCAAAGCTATTTTCCATGTACATAAAGCACAAATTTGTTAAAATAGACTGGTTAATGAAGTTAAGTCCTGGAATTATTCTAACTACTGTAAGGCAAAGTCTGCTTAATTGTGGTAATGAGATACTTGATGAGAGTCAGGGCACTTCTTGAGGTACGAATGTGTAAATACCATGGGTATGTCAGCTGGAATGCCATGCTGTTGAAGCATAAAGAGTATCTCAAGGCATTTTCTTTTTTCTTTTGCTTTACATTGCACAGAATTTCTTCCTTGTGACAATGCTTAGGACTGCAAAAGGCCTAGGCTATGCTAGAAATTTCGTTGATGAGCTGGAACACACTAACAAATACATGTTTTTTCCGTTTCACCATTTCATACTTAGGAACTGCAAAGAAGCAAAGGTTTTGAAAGTTTTGCATATTTTTGAATTGTATTTTATTATTATAATGATAATGTTTTAAATTAACAAATAAAATTTAACCTGAATGGTTTTTTGCCTTTATCAAACTTCTGTTGTTTTTTGTGGTTTTTGGAGATCAATGGATTCAGAGAGGCATCTTCCCAAGTTCTTTGAATTTCCTAAGCAGCTGATGAGTCCATGGTGACTGTCAGGGCAAGGCAGTGTTTGAAACTTGCAGAATAGATGCTGTTAGACACTGCAATAACAGGTTTGTGACAATTGGAATTCCTAATAATTCACAATATAAAGCTTTGTGTTAAATTCATCTACCACTTCCAAATGGCAAATTGCCTAACTACAGTGTTTCTTGTATAGAAATATGCAAAATAAGATAAACTTGGCTCCCTGCCAAATGCCCAACCCTCCAGTAGCAGCCCCTCTCTTCCCCCCTTTCTACTTCCCTCAGGGCAAAGGAAAAAAACTATGCAAATTGAAGAACCTGAAAACCAAGCTGGTTATATATAAAAAAAATATATTTTATGTATATTGCAGTTAAGATGTTATGTACACAGTAAATGGGAATCCAAACACCCCCCGAAGGGATAGGGGAAGGGGAAAAAGGGACAAAAGGAAACAAAAAGGGACACCAAATAGATATGCGTAATCAAATCCGAGAACTAGTAAAATAACTAGTAAAAAAAATTTCACCACGTCCCTTAGAAAGAAACAGGATTGACACACACACGGCCAGCACTCCCCAAGCCTCCACGTGTCAGGTCAGTGGATGCTGCAGGCCTCAGCCTTAGATAAGCGAGACCAACGCAGGGACCCACTGTTCCCGAACTTCGGCGGAAGAGAAGAGAGAGCAAAGGCCTCTCCTCCCTTCTTATTTACACCATGATTTATGTAAAAATCGTATGGAATACTGGGAACACTGCCTCTTCCTTGGTTACAAACTAGTAACCAGGGAAGGCCTAGATTAAAACCACCACAACTGCAAATTTTAGTTATACTTAAAATACAAAACTTTTAAAGGAGAAAGTTTTTCGAGATATAATTACTATTATGTACATTAAGATTGTACATATGAACCATCATAAAAGGTGGCTTTCTCCTGCTGATGTAAGAGTTAACAGGGAACACTTGCTGCTTCACATACCTTCAGAGGTAAGTGTCAAACAAAACATAACAGAAGAGATAGAGGCAGAAATTACACAAACTTTGAAATGGGATCACAACAGTGTAAGAAATACTGGAGGCTTCCATACGACATACCAGCTATGCCTTTTTCCAAACAGTATTCTCTATGTCAGTAATAACAGAATTTCTGGTCTTTCGAGTTATGTGGCTGCATGAAGGTATAAGGAGCCTTATTGTAGTCACAGTCACATTTCAGACTGATAACTGTGACTGGGTAAGAGTGCTAGAAGCCATGCAGAAACAGCAGATAACAGCAGAAACAGACATAAATGTCAAGCTTTGCATTTTCATTTCAGCACATAAAGAACAGTAATCCTTCACTCAGTGTCCCAGAGACAAGATTTATTACATATATTGCAGGCCACCCAAAATGCTTTGGGGTTGCAGTATTCTGAGAAATAGCAAATGAGAGATCTCAAGTATATGAGTAAAGTAGATGAGAGATTGGATTTAGGTTAGACACTGGGAAATAATTTCTAGCTGTAAGGACAGATGAGTGTTGGAATTCATTGTGCGAATAACTGTGCAAGGTCTCTCACTGGGGATATCTGTAAACAGGTTAGAGAAATGCCTGCCAGAAATTGTTTATGGGAAGCTGAGGATCCTGTTAGGGGAAAGGTTAATGGCTTACATGATACTGCCAGGTTTATTCTGTGAATGATTTTGGGATGTGACATGCAAAAAAGGACAAAGGGAAATAAATTTTTTCTTTGTGTTCTATTTATAGACACGTTAAACAAGTGTTTTCCTAAGTCTGCATTCATAATATTGTTGGTCACTCTGAATCATTGTGTAATCTTTCTTTATAGTCACAATTAGAAAATAGCTGTAGTGGTAGTACAAGGGTTTAAGCCTTATGGTGGCATATGTCACTCATTTTATAAAGCAAATATATTCCTCATCAATGGATCCCATGGCTCTGTTGTTAAATATGCTGTCCGCTGCTCATTTTATGGACAAATTTGAAGATTTTCACTTATTAAAAACCCACAAATCAAAATGTATCAAAATGACATAATTTTCTCAATTGTAAAATATTTCTTTCTCACCCTGAGCTTTCCAAGGCCTACAACCCATGATCTTCACTTCATGTTCCAATAATCCCAAGCACTGCTGAATGGCCAAATGTTACCAGCCTATAAAATTATTTTGATTCTGGCCTATAAATTTGTCAGTTCACTTCAAAGATTCATATTCCATATCAAATTTCTTTGAAAACCGGCCTGATGTTTGAGTTTGCCATGAAAATGTAAAACAGAAATTACACAAGGTCATTTTGAACACCTCTCTTGAGACAATATGCTTCTATTACCTGAAAGCATCACAAAAAATTCCTAGGCCTGATTTGACTCTGTTCTTGAAGAGAATGATATAAATCATACAAAAAATTCCTCAGAAAAGCTTAACTGATTTTATGTCCATTCAAATGAGATGAAAATCATATGGTTCATCTGTGTCACAAATTTTAAAAAAAAAAAAAAAAAAAGTAAAAAAGTGATTATAAATGCAACTATCATTGATAATGTACAACTGGTATGCAATAATCATTGAAAATATGTCCTTTTATTATCATAGAATAGTAGGATGATAGAATACCTTGAGTTTGAAAGGACCCATAAGGATCATCATGTCCAGGTCCCTGTTCCTCTCAGGACTACCTAAAAATAAACCATATGACTATGACCATCATGCAGACATTCCCTGAACTCTGGCAGGCTTGGTGCTGTTACCACTTCCCTGGGGAGCCTGTTTCAGCTACTAACCACTCTCTCAGTGAAGAACTTTTTCCAAATAACACTCTCCCTATATATTCAGTGTCTCTACTCTCAGAGATTCCCTGACGTTCAGATGTTTCACTGTGGGAGAGGAGATCCAAGAAGGTGTTACCACAGCCAGAGAGCTCCTCTGTATCTAATTAAAAAAAAAAAAAAAAAATTTAAAAAAGGTAAAGACCTTTGCATTCTAAGTTCTTCTGACTTGAACATTCTCTCCATAGTTGCGTACTTAAAGCCTGCAGATTGACCCTTGCCACTTGTCACCACAAATACGTGGCAGACTTGTAGTTAAATATAACTGTGGTACCCATAACCACTTGATAATCAGCTACAGCAAAGGAAGCTGATACTCATGACAACAGCCAGCTTGTCTTGAATGCTTATAGAAAGCAGAGCTGCTCCAACTGATATCTGAAAGCTCACTAATGTGCAGCTAATTACATGCTTTTCAGAAATGCCAGTCAGCCTTTTAGTCTTTGCAAAAGCTCTATCAGTGGCAATATGTATGAAAGACAAAATGAGACACAAGGTGACCAAAGTCCTTTAAAGAAATCTCCTTAAAGCAAGTGAAAAGGACATAACTTGATAGTCACTGATCACATGTCTGCAGCACTGTTAGCCAAGTTTATCCTCTTTGACCTTTGCATTCATTTTTTTGTACTAACCCTGTTTAACACATATTCCCTTAATTATAATGTGCATAATCAGAGGATGCAAAGCTAGTTTATTATCTTGCTTTGAATTATCTGTACTGGCCTGAGAAACAGCCATTTACCTGCTTTAGACCATTATTGTTTAGTGTTTAATAAATGGCAAAGCAGGTTCATGAAAGGTGCTGTGATTGATTGCAGGAAATGGTCTTCTATAAAAGCAATATTAGTCTGAGGTCATCTTAAGATTTAGTATAGATGGGGAGACCCATAGCATTTGAGCTCTATAGGGAAAATCATAGACTTGTGTTTGTGTGGGGAGATTCAGAATGTTGGTACCTTATTTCTGCACAATTAAAATGAATATCCTTATCTATTTAATAGAAATTGTATTCCATATAACCTGAAGACTCATTGCTCAAATGCAATTTTAAGAACGCCGAATAGCTGAAGATAAAGAATAAAAATACAGGATCTTAAATTTTGTTACTAGGATGTGAATTATATGCAGTTGCATAAATATGCACTAAATTTAGCATGGGAATTATACAAAAGTCTGAAAAAAATAGAAATATTTTCCACAGATCATGTTCACTTTACTGACGCTTAAAATTCCCATTTTTCCGCACCACAATTGCTCTTTCTCCCCGAATTCCCCACAAGAAACACTGGGTACAGCAGCTGCTTTACCAGGATTTTTAGGTGATGTCACATAGGCAGGATCTCTTACTGTTTTGTGCCAGACCTGATACTAACATGATGGAAAATACTGTGCTGTGTATGTTGCCCTACCATGGTATTCTGTGAAGGAAAAGTGCCATCTCTTATTGCTAAATATATACAAGTGAGCAAGTTGTAAGACTGAGGAGAACCCAATTCATTTTTGTTAGATGGGGCATTCAAAACTCCTCTTGATGTGTTCATTACAGCAGTCTTTACAAGTACTGTTTGCTTTTCTTATTGCTAAGAGAGGAGGATTTGCTATCTAATGGTTGAATATATCTGTCTGCAAGGTACCCAGTGCTCCTGAACAACATTCAAATTCGGTGCTATAAGCGAAGTTTCAATCTCAATTCCAGTCACAGCAGCAGTTCATAGGTAATGTCAAGAAACTTGTGAGATATATGCAAAAATAATGGGAGTAGGAAAAATGGCAGATACTGGAAAAATATAAATCACTATTTTCTAAAGGCTCTCTATATGCTGGTTGAGTACTGGTTATAACGTTGTAGAAATCTTAGTAAGAAAACCTACCTGAAAGGAAATAGAGGTTAAAAGATGTCATCTAGCCTGTGATCCTAAGAAAAAGGGAGGATGGTGAGCTCCATATGAAAAGTTAGGAAAACTGCTATTAAAAGCCTGTGTAAAAGCGTCTCACAATGACATTTCCATTCTCTTTTTCCATAAGCCAACTGTACTTTTCACCTTACAAGAAATATATTTGCAGAAATAAATGGGGAAAAAGATATTTCTCTCTTCTGTAAAAAAATGTAGATGGCAACTTACCTTTTACCACGGTAATCTATGTCTTAATTTTTTGCTAATAATTTCATGGAGAAATACAGGACATAAGAGAATCAGACTGGTTTTATTTTCATGCATGCCACTTGAACACAAACGCTGCAAGCCTAACAGTAAAATAAATGAGGGGAAGCTAATGATACTCAGTTTTCCACAGCTATAACAAGTCCCAAAATCTTATTGCAGTTGATATGCTTCTTTAGGCAAATTAGTACCTAGTTTTCCCAGGCTGCTGTGAAACTGGTCTATCTGCACAGACTTCTAGAGGATGACCAACTTACAAGTTGCTGATTTAACTGAGCTCAGAGTTAGAAACAAAGAACAGAGTTACTATCCTTTCCCATCTCTTCCATGTTGTGCTGTGGTGTCCATCCTGCCTTCCTCCTTCCTGTACCCCTACACTATATTTTTGTTTAAGTTAAAGAACAAATTCATGAAAATGAAGGATCCCTAATTCTCACTTACATGATAAGTTTTTTCCTCTTAATGATATTGAGAAACTAAGACCAAATCCTCAAATATAAATATCTAAGTGCGTTTTACTGAAAGAATTGTGTTTCTCTTAGCCTAGCTTGTGATTTCTTTTGGGTATTGATGTTATTCAAAGTTTGGCAGTACAAGATGCAAAGTTTTGTTCAAACTCCTCTTTGCAGCCAGAATTTATGTCTGAATACCAAAGTGCGTCTGAGACAAGAGAGTTACATGACTTATGTTTTATTCACTAAATGTTGAAGCTTTTGGGAAGTGATTTTCACTCCGTGGTTATTAAGTTATGAAGATACGTTCAGATCTTGTGATCATTGACTATGTTCTATCACTTAGATAAGGTCTGAATTTAGACTTTTAAAGACAGCACATTTTTATACTTGAGGACTTCAGTGGTGGAATTGCTGGTCTCTTTTCTGTCATAAAAGCCTCTGTGGCAATTCACAGAGAAAACTTCATTAGCCTGAATTGTCAGAGAATGCTTATACCCTAGTTACAGATATCACTTCCTATTTTGGTTAACGTTGAGAGACTGTGATCCTTTTCTTTTCTCCTGGGAAATCTTCATTGTAAAGTAGGACTTTAAAGTAAAGTCAAAGACACCAAAGTTTTAAAGTTGAGACTGACAAAATGTCAGTTCTTTCATGTAGAATGAGAAGCTGATGGTTAGAGACAAATCAGACACAAAAAATGCAATCCACAAACTAGAATCGGAGTAATCAATCAGCTTCCTGAAATACATCTGTCACTGGACTCCTAGAAAGATGCCAAGACACAGCTTCACTCCAGCCACCTTCCACCTCACAGACCAGCACAGAAGGGGTTGTAAAAGCTGTGGTTCATTAATGAGAAATATTCAAAGTGAAAAAGTTGCATGAGCTCATTATCAGTAATTTTCCTTCAGTGGTAACTACAGTAAAAAAGGAACTTTAAAGGGACCCGCTATTCCAACTTAATATCAAAAGGTAGCTGAGACTGACTTCTGTAAGCTACAACAGCAGAAGTTTTAGCAGAACAGCTCAGCAAATCCAGAGCACCTAGTTAGACAGAAAGTCTTCCCAGAAATGGGATAAAGAAAATGGAAAAGAAAGATAAAATGCATTTTGATATGTTATGCCATTAACCCCCTTTTTTCACCCTCAAATGGAGACCTGATGAAAAAATAAGACAAATAACCGAAAATTAAGTGCTCATTTCCAAAAAATGTAAATTGACACAGTATAAAAACAAAGTCACTGATTGAAGTCATTTGATAGTACTTATGGGTCATCTAGAGAAGGATTTTTACGTGGTATTTCATCTACTTTATGGACACTTGTTCATCAGCACTTGTGCATCAAATGACAGGCAACAGAATTTGATTCTTTCCTCTTCTGTTTCATAAGTTCCCAGAGAGAACATGTAATTTCCTGCCCTTCTCTATTGTTCCATGTGTGAAGTTGCCAAGAAGGAGATTACAGGTTTTGAGCCTCTTAAGTGTCATAATTCAGAAAATCATATCATCAGCCAACACACCAACCATACCCTGTTCATCATTCTCTAGTCATCAGAGATGAAACAAAGTCCTGCTTAGCTGACATATTTCTTCACTACCATCCCACTGCTTGCTGATTTTCTGAATGGCTTAGGATAAGAGAGAGGCCACCAAGGCTTTTTCAGACTGGTGGTATATTCAGGGTCTTGCATAACTCTGGGCTCAAAGGCTGTAAGTGAAAATTTTATGCAAACAGCTTCCTTTCACAGGAGGATCAAGGCTGAACTCTCTCTTGGGAGCACAGTCTGACCACAGCTGCCAGGATTGAGAAGGCTGCTGAAAGTGCTTACAGAAACATTGAGAGGACAAACGATCTGGAAACAAATTAAACCTTCTCTATGGCTGAAAAGCAACAGCCTGAGAGGAAGCCAGTGAGGGAGCAATAGTACCCAGAAACGAGGCAATGGTGGTGGAAACTCTGGATGAAAGCAGCCATTATACAGCATTTTCTCTATGCTGGAATGCACTAAGTTGCTGGTCAGTATTTCCTGCTTTCTGGTAAGTTCCAGCTCTTCATGACTCCTTTCAGAGAGACAGCATTGTTCTTAGATCTAAACTGTCAAAAAATACCAGGAAACTCACTGAAGTTCCACACCCCTACTTGTGCTTTCTTCCGTGTCCTTTTATTCAGTTTCCAGTCACACTTTGAGATGGTGACTATCAAGGGGCTGCATATGAAAATGAGTCAGGCAGTGCAGAAGACTTCTCCCTTGTATCACTGGCAGCACAACACAGCCACAGTAGGTATAGCAAGGTAGGTAAATTGGAAATATGATTCCCACTGTTACGCTGAACTTGCAATATTTGGTGTTATGTATGTGAAAAACTTTTGGAATAGCTGTAAGGGGAAATAGATACAGTAGTTTTTTTCCTTCAGTGAGAGGAGTCATTGCATTATATTTCATATAATTCCAAAAGAAAAGAAGCTAGACAAGATGACACACGGAGAGACAATTTAGAGGAAGTTTGGTATTTATGTTATATATAAATTTTAAAAAAATTATGATTGTAATGAAATAAATTAGTAAAGTGCTGATTTAGACTTTTTCTTTATTCTAATGCCTATATTTTGTTTCTTTTCTCTTTCAATGTCAAAGATGGCTGTGCTTTGAGCAGGAGGTTGGACTAAAGATTTTGATGGCCCTTCCAATCAGAATTACTCAATGATAAATATGTGGTGGCAACGATTTTTCCCCCAAATATGTTATATTGAGGATGTTGATAAATCAGCTGACTGCCTCCCACACAGAGCAAATGTTTATCCATTCTCATTGGTCCCACTCCCTCTGCCCCAATCAGCACCACTGCCTCAGTAAACAACTTCTTTTCTGGATTCTACCAAGCTTTTCTCTTCCTCACGTGGGACAGAGTTCTGAACCTTTTTCAGACAAACTCCCTCAATCCAGATACAGCTTTTCAATAATATTTTTTTTATCACTAGCATTTTTTTTCTACTCGGGGGAAAATGAAGCTGTGAATAGAGAAATAGGAATAATTTCTGAATTGATGAGAGGGGAGACAGCATCACTGATAACAAGCAGATTGTGGGAACAGGGTTAGCGCCATGCTTAGCCAGATATCATCTGAAATGTTCATACTGAGGTGGAAAAGGTCAAAAAAACCCCCTGCAAACACGTCCTATCAGTCTTGGAGTTTTCAAGATTCAATCTATTCTGCAGCACACAGAGTGTTCAAAGGGTTTCCATATTGCCTTACATATTTTCTTTAGTTTTTTTTCCAAGGCTGCAAAGTCTGTTTCACTTGGCTACATAAAAGGTCATCTGATCTTGACAGCCACCACACCAGAAGGGTGTAAATGATTTGTGTAGCACACAAAGTTGTTATGGATTCATAAGGAGGACTGAACCACACAGTAGTGTGCCCAAGCCCCATTTACAGCCCGAAGGCTTAACCTAACAGCCATGTAGCCACAGTGCAGAAAACCCAAGTGATTTTGCTGAAATGAAATAAGGCCCTAGAGCTTGCTATCCTAGCTTTAGCCTACGGTTTAATTTCTTTCTCCATCTCTGTCACACCAGTAGCAACCATTCAGCCTGCCCTCCTCAACTACAGCAGCATATGAAAGAGCTGTAAATCAACTTCCCTTCAGATATATTGCGTTGAAGGGGGTTTCCCTCTATTATATAACACTGTGAGAAAAGACTATGCAGTGAGAACTTTTTTATAAAAGTGGGTTTTTTACAAATTATTTAAGATGCCTATGAATACAGATGTTAAAGTTCATACATTCTTTGAGCACTATTTCACTTCTGTTGCACTTAACATGTACTCCACCTGCGCCATTAAGTTACAAATGGTGAGGAAAACGAACCCTTGCCACAGGCACTCTGTAGCCCAGGGATTGCTCCTGGAAGTATTCCTTCTTGCACAAAGCTCAGCAATCATCTCAGCACTGACACTGAGGAATAGGCTGTCTTTGCAATAAGTCTCCAGAGCGTTATCTGAATGGAATTAAACTCAATTATTTTATAATTAACTTCCACTCAAGCTAGTAATTCATTAGCTTTAGGAAAAAAACAAAGACTGTTGCACAACCCACCTAACATGGTTGTTCCACACAGTACCCTATTTAGCACAAAACATAGGGTGAGTTTTCTAGAAATTTCGTAGCATGACTTGTAATATTTTCTGTGGTAATACTCATGTTAATAAGATAATGGAATGTACCATTTCCAGGTCTTTCTAAAGAGGTATTATTTTTATTATAATTCATATGGTAGCCTGAATGAAATTATATCAGCTTCCATAAGCTTATCTAAAAGCACTTTTAAAGGAGATTAGTATGTTGCAAATTGAGAAAGAGAGGAAGGATGAACTGTGACTTGCCTCCTGTATCAGCCTGAAGGACATCTCTGAATAGCATTATAACCCATTGCTCTAGAAGTTCTGACTGTGGCCTTTAATAGTACTCAACAATCCAAACAACAGACCTAATTTTGTCAAATGCTTAGACATGCACTGTTAAAGCTATTAGATGTTATCTCTCTTTTTTTTTCCTTATTAAAAGGAGAGCTTTTGCTGACAAACCTTCTTTAAAAAACTATACTGAGAGCTCCTTTTCAATTAAAACAACTAAAAACTTTCATATTTTACATATAAACCTTATTTCAGTATTTGATTCATTTGTTCTCAGAGTTAAAAAAAATCATTTAGATAGCAATTTTAATTTGCTCCAGTAATTTCTACGAAAGTTTGAAGTATGGAAATTAGTTTTTAAAAAAATAAAATTAAACATCTGTAAACTTTGTGTGGTTCTATTTTTAATGTCTCTTCAAAATGCTTTTACACTAAAAAGAGTACTGAGTTCTTATTGTAATTTAACCCTTAGATCATTTTCATCAACCTTCCATATGACTGTGTCCATTCACAAATGCCCTCACATACATAAGGATTTTATGCTTTTTATGCTTTTGTCAAGGAGTAGTTTAAAAATCCATGAAAAAGGCCCCTTTAGAGCATTTTTTAAGTTTTAGAATTATTATTTTCTGGTTCTTGTAGTCATATTAACTGCATGTGCAGATTTCAGAAATATTGCAGAAATCTTCTGATAGTTCATCTGTGGTTTTGGATATTTTACTGTGGATCTGAATTTCTAATAGGTAAGTACTACCTGGGAAATGAGGTTTTGAGGCCTCTCCATGGTAACTCAAATAATTCTTTCCTCTTGTACATTCCTGTGAATTTCTATTTGAATGCCATGAGTGAGGGAATCTGGCAGAATAGAAAAGAGGGACATTTGGGTAGTCTGCAGAATGCATACCACTGAGCAAAAGGGCTGTCTCATAGATCTGTCTGTGGCTGAGTCTCACAGCCTACCTCACACGTCATTGCTGAAAACCAACTTACCCGTTCCTGACTAACACACATGCCAGAAAATACCAGTACCAACTGCTTTCTTTGGATCCTGCATTTCTGATGGGAGCAAACTCCATTGACAGATCTACTTGATAGAACTAGAAATCTGCCCAGCAGCTACACCCGCTTACTGTCATCTCTGCTGTCAGCACAAAGGCAACTGTTTCCCTTTCTCTGCAAGTGTAGTGGATCAGGGACCACGTTTCCCAAAAGAGAGATTTTGTTCCCAAAAAGCACACAGCCAAAAGAGAGAAACATGAAGCAATCAAAGAAGAAAATTCTGAAAAGCAGATGTTTTAATGTTTTTTGTAGAAGAGGTAAAAATGGAATAAATTAAGGAGCTGAATGGCATCCCTTCCACAATGTTGCAACTTTGCAGAAATTTTCAGATGTCAAACTGTTCTGTAATTTGACAGTTAAAATGCTCAAGGTTACCTAGAAAAATTCTACAGCAATGATAGTCTGAGCAGTGTTAATAAATATTATTTAAACTGAAAGAGATTTCCACTGTTTTCTACGTGCTAATTAAATCTAAAAAGAACTCTGACATTTCCAGATAACATTTGCCACAAAAGGTATATACACAAATATAACAAAAAATTAATACTAATTTGAAAACCTAAAATCATACCACAGCAAACTTTTCTTATCTAAAATCAAAGTCATAAGCAATGTATAATAGATACTGAAAGTCTACATGAAACATTTAAAAATAAAAACAAGCCATTCAGAGATAATTCAAGCAAATATTTTGAAATACATTCAAGAATATAATGTAGTGCACGGTGTTTTTTAATTCTTGATCTTAAATTAGTTTATAAAGCAACTGATACCTACATTCATTGAATTAATAGAATCACACATAATATTTCAGAAGAGGATAGACAACCTCTCATGGAAATATTCATGGAAAATTCTGAAAGTATATTGAGGTTCATGAGACCTTAAAACAATAAGAGAAACATCTCAATCCTGCTGTAAAGAAGCATGTAGAAGAGGATAAGTAGCAAGTTGCCTGGCTTACTCTGGCCATCAATTTCTGACCTTGCATGGCAAGATTAACAGTGACAGTACAGCCTGATCACCTCTGGTGGATCTAAGTGGAATAATTTAAGAAATTAACCAGATGCCATTTCTGGTCTGCAGAGGATTTTATGCCAATTCATGCATTTCAGCTTGAACTGCCCAGAGAGGCAATTTGGGATAACTTCATTGCCCTGAATTGGATTGGGAAGCACTTATATATTCTGATCTGGCCATATCCAAAATAATGGATAATCACTGGTACACAGTGGGATAATAAAGAAATTCCATCCTAAGTTGTCAGCAGAAATTCCTTCCTGTATTTTTTACTGACAAACTGTAGAGCTTAAGAGGGGTCTCTCGTACTACCCCTTGTTTTTGTCCTGAGTAGCATTTGCATTTTCTTCCTGGGCTTGGCCAATACATTGCAGTGCTCACCTCACCCTTTTTTCTGTGGCCACTGTTAGGGACATGATTTAGATGAGCCTACAGTTTATCCCAATTAATAAAGCTTGGGAATGTAGGACAAGGAAATGAGAGTCAAATTCTTATTTATATCACCTAACATTTTTGTTTGTCCTTTAGACATCTCTGCAGAATCACTGAAAAAAATATATTTATTGTGGTTTTTCTGCCTGATATTATTTTTCACCAGTAAATAACTTAGATAATAATACTTAACAGACTGACATACTTTGTGTTAAGTGGAGCACTGAGACAGGTAGAAGAAATTTTGAGAAACTGACACTAACTGCGTCTATCTAATGTGTTTCTTAATACATTGAATTATTTTTCCATTAACCCCACAGGGATCCTATTCTATGAGTCATGAATGGACAGGAAATCTTATTTCTAAAGGACTAGAGCTGGAGTTGCTGAAGACACCCATGAGTGTGTAGTCAGATCCTTTCCTAATGCTCCCACAGTAAAACGACAGACCGAAAAAAAAAAAATTAAGGACAGCACGGTGTGAGGGGAGGAGATAATTCCCTCCTTCTCACTTAGGTAGTACTAAATAGAGTTTGTGTTCTAGATTTTGTTTATTTTTGATGATTCCTTGGTGGCTTGACACAAAGTGGAACTGCCTAAGCTTGGTAAACAAGTGAAAACTTAAAGTATGAGCTTTTAGTGCAGTTGCTTAAAGAACCATCTCTGTGCTGCTGAGGGTTGTCCTCACACAGTGGGGACTGTGGTCAAACTATGGTTCAGAAAGGCATAACCTTCAGGTTTGTACTCTTTGGGAAAGAGAAAATTTCCCAAATTCTCTGACGTTCATTAAGATCCTTTGAGTGACTTCTGATTTGAGAATTTTTATTGACTATTTCTGTTATAAGGAAGTGCAAAAGAAGGACCTAGATTTTCCATTTTATTTTTCCCAAGATTCAATTGCGTTTTTGTACAACATCCTTTGCTAAACGTGATTTTTTGCTAATTGAGTGGATCTGAAACTTTAGGCTAAAAACCTTCTGTCTGAGACCAATTCCTTTTTAAATTTCTCCTTCCTTAAGTTGCCCCCTCATGGCAAGAAAGATGTTCCCTCCTGTGAGAGAGACAGTAGAAACTGCTTAGACTCACTGTGAAACACCAGTCACTTTACTTGGGTGCCAAAGATGGGGATAAGATCCCCACTCATATACTTAGTGGGAGATTTGGATCCAAGAATACAGCAACCATCCTCCTTGATCTCCCCTCTTGCCTAAAAAAAAGGAGGAACCATTTGGCATGGGAGTGTGCACTGTCCAAGATGCAGATGGAAATTTGAGAGGTGTTACTAAGAGACGGTTTGGGATCCAACTGCTTGATCCACCACTTGCATGACCAGGCAGGTTGTCCAAAGGCTCTTCTGCAATTTTCTATAACACCCTCCCTCTCCCCCTGCACATAGGAGGTGCTCATTCCAGAAAGACTCAAAGAGCAGCCACCTGGTGCAGAAAATGGAAGCTTTCCCACACACCAAAAATAATATAAAAATGCAGTGGTAAAGATTGAACTGCGTTGGCAAAAATTAATCCATTGTTATCACTAAGAGTTAGTTTTAAAAACACAAGTCAGTTTATTATAATGATTCAATTTTTGTTCTTTGCAAGGACCACAGATGACAGCTATAGAATGATGATCTATAGAAAACTAATTAACCTACTCATCCACAAAAACACCTCACATATTTTTGCATGGCTTATTGTGAAGGAGAGCAAAAGAGGACTACAAATTATCGGACTTCATGAAAAGAAGTGTTCTTCTTCATTAATGAACAGCAAACCTCTTTATTTTTCATTTGAGCAGCCAAAAAGAGTCTGTGCTCTCCTTAACCCTCTCATATCACTAGCCTAAGGGATTTCCCAACACAAAAGATGCATTCCACACTAGTGGCAAGAGTATTAGCTCACCATATTTAAACTGACTTAAACTGCAGAAAAGAGGACTTAGGTTAAACAGGAAAACAGACTTCCAAACCTATACTTGGGAGAGGTTTTCTCAGGAGGCTGTGAACTTTCTAACAGAGATACTTTCTAAAGTAAAGTGAGAAGACCTGTCAGAATTTACACAGGAACAGCTGATCCTCCTTTAACAAGGAGAATTAATTAACTTTCCCTGTTCCTTTCCAGATGAATTTTCTAAGATTTGTTTAAAAAAATAGTGATATTTTGCTAGGTTACTTGCAATATAGACCTTTGCTGTGAGAGAAAAAAAATTATTCTGAAATATTTAAGATGTTGAAATAATTCTTCTAACTAAAAAAAAAAAAACAAAAACAAAACAACAAAACACCAAAACAAAACAAAACAAAAAACCCAACCCAAACCAACCAACCAACCAACCAACCAACCAACCAAACAAACAAACAAAAACCACAAAAAACCCCAACAAACTGACAAAGAAATGGAGTCCTGGAAACTAAAGTAATAATTCAGTCTGGGTTGTGGCTGGACTATAAACTGCAATGGTGAACTCAGAAAAAGGGAGGTAGGTACTAACTAATTTTGTGGGTTATCATCTTCAGCCAGCTATTTGATGTAGACTTGGTGATCCTTGTGGGTCCCTTCCAACTCAAGATATTCTATCATACAAGCTTCCAGAGGAAAGAACATCTGACTGCCTTTGTGAAGACATTAATTTCTTTAATTCTTTCTTTTGTTCCTACTTTACACTGGACTATGAAACAATCTCAAGTAATTCTAAAAGTCTACCCACTTCCTTATCGATGTAGACCTGATGAGGGGTTGATGCCTTTTCCTATCAAAATTAGAAACAGTTGAAAAAAGGGCTGAGAGAAATTATAAGCACTGTAAAATACATGTTGCAATGGTCATACTTTGCAAAAAAAGGAGTCTGACATTACATACTAAATGAAATTTTCTTTAAATTTTAATCTGCCTAAAAGGGGATTTTGGAATTTTCAGAACTGGAGTATTTTAGGATTAGATTGGGTAAACATCTCTTGGCAATAACATAGATCCTGCCTGAGGGCAAAGACATAGAAAAATGGTCCCTTCCAGCAGTACTTTTTACTACTCTGAATTTACTGGCTAACCAGTTACTGTTCACTGGAGAGGAAAGACCCTTGCACTTTAAACCTAGATGCTAAACCAGCTTAAAATAAATGGAAAGGTGTTTGCTGAAAAGGTTTGGCCACTACTGCTGGGGTTTTTTTCACTAATAATAAAAAGAAATATATTGCTATACAACCTATGTTGTAAGCTAAAGAAATTAGCTACTAAAATTTGATAACATAATTAAACAACAGGCCCTCTCTGCTAGAAGATAATAGAAGACAAGAAGAGTTATATACACTGAAACTGTATTTATGGCACATAAATTTACAATGTCCTATTATTGTTTAGTAAAGCTTTCAGAGGAATGGATCTATTTTTTTTGTAAGGACAAGGATTTTTTTTCTTATCAATTTAAGATTTTTCATGTTGAAAAGAAAGGTCTCTGACTTTTTTTTGTTTAAAGCTTTATGACTTTTAAAATCTGAAATTCCTCACAACATGAAATCAAAGCAGGGCAATACATAACTCTTTCCAAGTTACCTATGGCAAGCCATAGGGCAGGTATACCAGAATCACTGGAGCTGTCAGATGAGGTCTCAGTGATGCATTTCATCAGGCAAACTGATGGGAGAACAGATGTTTTATACAATTTCAGTGATTTAGCAACTGTAACCATATTTTAAAAGTAAAATTTAACAAAAAGCTTTTGGCTTAAAGAAGGAGAAAATAAAGATTTCCAGGGAACTTTTATTTATTTATTATTACTAGAGGATCTTTAAGGTTCCTTCCAACCCAAGCCATCCTACGATTCTATGTTTCCATTATTTATTAATGCTGTGAAATAACAAGTTCTCTTTTGGGTCCTAATGCACTGTTTTATTTTCTAAATAAAATGAAAGCATCAAAAAAATTCTGTCTCCTTTGAAATACAGTTATTTTAAAATCTCCTCTGGATTTGGGGTGGACACAATGCCATAAGTATCCTTCAGAATTCATGTGCTGGGTACAAGAAGTATATGTCACTTACCCTAGAGACAGAGAATTTTGATTCGTCTGCTAATGTTTAAACAGTTAGGGAAGATTTTGTTAAAAAAAAGCATAGGTCTAGGAGCCAAACTGAAACCTCTTTACCTTTGTTCTTTCTACAGCTGAGGTGGGAATCTCTTCTAGGTCTGGGATTTCCTACCATCATCAAGGGAGGCTGAGTGTACATAACCTCTGGAGATGAGGCAGTGGAAAGCTGTCAGCAGCAGTGCTGCAGGTGAACACACTTCTGGAAGAAGAAAGCTTTTACCTTCCAGGAGGTCTGCTGTTCACAAAATGGTGTATCCCATCTGAAGAACACTATAACAGAACCACTTCGGCCAGCACATTTTCATGAATCTGGGCCTTTTCCAACACATGCCATTTAGGGTCCCAAAAAGGCTTATAATCACATATTAATTCAGTTTTGATTAAATACAGCACATATCAAATTAGAAGATAGAGGGATCCCTTCAAGCAATACCTGTGAAAGTTCTTTATCTCTGTGGTTAAATTCATTTACCTACAGTTTATCCTTTTTTTACTTTCAAAATAATTAAAAGTTACAGGAGTCAATTGCTGGAATAGTCTTCCAACATACATTGAGTAGGTAAAGCTTCTATTTCATGTCCAGCAAATGGTGAATTTTTGCAAAACGTTTTTATGCGATCAAGTTTTGTGATTAGATGGGGAAATGAACATGGGCTTTTAATTTTATTCTTAAGCATTTGATATGTTGCCTAATTCTTTCTGGGTTACTTGTACTAAATGAGTGGGTGCAACAATCTTATTCAGTTGTTTTCTGAATGATTTTATTTTCTTCTCTAGTTTTTGTACTTTATTCACCATTATCTCAAGATATCATGGGAACAGAAGCTGTGGGAGGGGTAGACAGCAGCGCTGATGTCACACAGGGTACAATACTTGAAGTTTTTATGTCTAAGAAAAGCCATTTTTTAGGGGAGTGCCTGTGAAAAATCCAGTAATTACATTAACCTTCCCAATATTTGCAGTTGCATATGCTAACTTTGCCTAAATAATTGAGAAAAGTACTTAAAAATGAATTGAAATTATAGATCCTTAGTGCGGGGAAAAAGCCCTGAAGAAAAATAAATAATTCCATAAAACAAAAACTGACTTCGTGGTTTTGTGATTTTTTTTCTTTTACATTAGTTCTCTATTTCCTCAACAGACGGACAAAATAATTAAGGATATGTATTCCAAATCCTCTCATGTTATTCATTTTAATAACAGGAGATACAGTAGCATATCTTGCAATTATTAACTGCCTTATCTTTATCATTTCGTTTTCATGCTGAGAAATGTTTTGCTGCCTGATTGCTAAAGGCAAAATAGAGCAATATTTTTAACAGCATGTACCAACTTAACTGTAATATTCAGCAGCCAAAGGGTCATCCAGAAGAGATGCCTTTGTAAAAATATAAATTAGCAAGAATTGGTTTATTATGATAATGTCCTTTCTAGGAAAGGAACCATTTCGTTTTACATTTGTTAGGTATATGGGCAGAGGGAGATATTGCTTACATCAACGGAGTAAAAAACAACTCCTGAAAAATATTTCCCCGCATTATCAATGTTTCAGGTCATTCTTTGGCTCTAACAAGTTTTCCAGATCCAGGGTGTACCTCTGAAAAAGAACAAGGAAGATGTGGGAGAAAATAACAAAAATAGGTAAAGAGAGAAGGTGCAAGAAAATTGTGGTAACCTAAGGGCTCATACCCAGGGTTATTATTTCACAAATCACACATTCCGGAATCAGTCTTTGCCCTTATTTTTAATTATAAGAATTTCTTTGTTCACTTTTTCAGTACTAGAGAGATAGAACCTGACATGGATGTGAAATGTAAAGAACTAAGATCTGCCAATTAAATAACTCCCAGCTCTTCCACAAACAAATATAAAAAGTAATAAAAAATTACACTTGAATAAAATGACATCATTCCTGATATGATCAAGCTCCTACTAAGAGTAGTATCATTTCAGTGATGGTAACTTCAGATCTTAATTATAAAAGAGTTGAGCCCTTGAAAATCTGAATAACTAGTGTTTATCTTTGAAACTTTTCAAGGAAAACAGTATTGCATACTGATCAGAGAGAATCAGATAAAAGGTGAAGGGATTAAAAACCTATGTTCCTCTAAAATGTCTTAGACTGTATTTCCTAGATTGGGGGAATCCGTAATATTTTTTTTTTTTCCAAGTCTTCCAGAAATTGTCATCTTAGCTTTCATAGAAGACTTTGCTTTTGGCATAATTTATAAATTTAAACCAATCCAAGCAAATGTAACCAGCCTTTATTTTACATGTAACAAGGAAATTATCCTTACTGGATTGTTGTTGTATAACTCAAGGAGATGAAAACTCTCAGTTCCATTTCATAATTATAAACCAGTGTTTTTATATTTGCAGATTTTCTGTTTGATAATATATATATATATATATATATATATATATTGTTTAGACCCTGCGCATAATGGCATTTCAAACCTAATGTTTTTTTCAAATCTTTTCCAACTTTAAGTACACTATGAATATATATTTTGAATATATATTTCAAATATATACTCTGAAGGTGCTGAGTTTGTTCTATTCTACTATATCAGAAAAATGATTTGTTGAGGTTACCTTCCTCTAGCTCTGGCTCCCCCACAAGGAGAAGATATTTAATTTTCGTTGAATTGCAGGTCTATGTGAGCAGACAAATCACCTTTAATTGTCTAACAAATTCTGCACAGAGAAGCCTTCTTCTGCCCCACAACCAATAACAGAATATTTAGCCTGAAACATGTTCTATACAGTGCTAGTTAACAAGTTTTAGCTTTTAGTCTTCAGCTCCGGAGAACAAATCATATACTTTGCTGATCCAATGCATCAGTAGGTTGATTTGATGTGCCATGCAATGTGTCTTGATGCAAGATAGTCCAAACGAGATCCTGGAATGCTGGTATATTCTGTAGACAGAACAAAAGTACAAATAGCACACTTACCAAAACATTCATATTGCTATTAGTGAAAAGGTTTGGCTTTGTACCCTAAACTATATGCTAGTCTACCATGCGTGTTCTTTCTCCATCTGCTTGTTCAATAAAAGCTACAACATCCAGTGATATAAATTTGGAATGTACCTGTCCTTGGGAAGATTGGATTGTCTTAACTCATTTCAGCGCGAACACAGGGATTCACTATCAAGGAGCACCCTGGGGCACCTAATACCTTTTCTTTTATATGTTTTACTTTCCTAGGAGATAAAATCATCTAGCAAGCATTTATTAACTGGAAGCTTAACACAATATTTGATGTGTTGTTGTGCCATCCACATGCAGGAACACAAAGAGAGTCGGGAAATAATAAGACAGCCTCCTTTTTTGTTGTTCAGATTTGAAAGATGGGAGAGAAACTTTCAACAGTCACGACCTATACTTTCATAAACAGGAAAAAATTCTGTCCTGGTCTGGTTTGGACTGGGATAGACTTCACTTTCTTTGTAGCTACTTGTAGGATGTTGTGTTTCGGATTTGTGACCAAAAAAGTGCTGATAGCAAGTTGAGCAGTGCTGACACAACATCAAGGCTTTTTCTGCTTCTCACCCCACCCCACCAGTGAGGAGGCTGGGGGTGCACAAGAAGCTGGAAGGGGATACAGCCAGGACAGCTGACCCCAACTGACCTACAGGATGCCCCACACTATATGGCATCATGCTCAGCAGTAACAACTGGAGGCGAAAGGACCAAGGGGGGATATTTGGACTGATGGTATTTGTCCATGATTATGTTTGTGATTGGAAGGAGAATTATTGTTATGATCTGTTTAATGTGAATTATGAACGTTGAAATTAAGTCTTTAAAAAAGAATTTATAAAACTGGTTGCTTTTACTTACTTGGCCTGGAGGACAGATACCTCAGCTAATACTGATTGTAAACATTTACCAAAATGTAAATGCTCAATTAGTACTTGAAAAAAATGTGCTCTTTATAAAATTGTAGGTATTACTTTAAGGTTAAAATTTTAGTTTTTCTAATAATGTGCATTCAAAAAAATTTTTTTTCTTTGTTTTTTATGAGTTGAGATTATGAAATCTGTCCAGTGCATGACTACTTTGAGCGTGTAATAAATAACACTGATTCACACTGTTTTGAAAAGAAAAACACAGAAAAGGCTTTTTTTGAATGCCCATCGGAAATGTCTGTCCTACACCGTCGATTTCATTATAGTGTTGGAAACACTTTTGCCTTGAGTGCTTCTTCCAGCCCTGATTCTTAATTGTTGTTATTTGGCAGCATGAAATATTGATGACATTGGTCAAAAAGATTGACAGCTGCATGAATTGCTATTAAGCAGCCTCTTGGTTGTAGCTTAAAGTTCAATAAATACCAAGTTGTAGTATAAGCCTCAGGGAGCCTCTTTTTTTCTTGTGAACAACTGGAAATTAACTATTTGATGTCTTTACAAGCCATCTGTCTTTTTTCCATCAACTCTACTCCTCCCCCCCCCCCCAATAATTTTTATGATACTAAAAATAAATGGCTGATTTGGTAATGCTTACTTCTCCATCCAAGTATGCTCTCATAACTGGGGATCATGGCTGCTTCCTGATCCTGAAGGAAGTAATGACCAAATATCACAGATGTCACTACCCAGTGTATTGTTCTAACAACAGAAAAATCATTCAGAAATGTCAGGAGCTGGAAGAGAACACGGGACAGAACAATTTCTGAAGTGAGTCAGGAATAACTTGTGTAATACTGATAAATGAGAATGTATTTCATCTCTCTCCCCACCCAAGTGTTGTCATACTGTGTGATTTGCAGTTGTATATACACATAACCACTTAATACCTTGTTGAAGAGCTTTAATAATTGTGTATTAAGCTGGAGACCAAGGCTCTACCAATATACAAATTCTTAACTTTTTTAATGGTGGTGTGCACATTCCCTTTTTAAAATGTGCACGTCTGCTATCTAAATCCTAAATTCTAGTTGAATTTTTTTTTCTTCAGAGCAAATATGTTACCTTTCTTGCCTACAAGCAAATTTAGATTTTTACCACCTGTTTCTCTGCTGGTTCAGAGATCTCTGGTATCAGACTCCTTCTATATTCATTACTTAACTCAGTTCCCTGTAAGTCTTAAGTATTCTGTGATGTGACATACTGTCTTTTTGTCTGTGATCAAAATAAGGTAATTGTAGCAACAGGAAGACACAGTTCCTCAGTGTCTGATTTAGTCATGATGGATAGACTGGAAAAATACCTTACTGAGTCAGTACATGCTAAATTATACCAATTAGGGAAAAACATGATTATTAACATCATTATTAACTGCTACCACTAATCAAGCAGGGTTGATCTGACTGTTGTAATGCTGACCTACTTAACCTGCACTTAACACATCACATGTGGACAATACAACACTGTTTATAGACTGGAACTGAAACTTGGAGACAGCACTATATTGAAGTACTTTTGACATTTTGAGTCACTGATATATATTTTTTAATTTGTTGTAAAGGGGTTTTTTTCATTCATGGGCTATGTAGTCTCCTGGGAGATTTTGCTCTTAGATGTGTTGTTGTTGTGCTTAGGATGGATATTTAATGTATACTGGTAATGACAGAAAATTAACTTTTTCCCTGAGACTTAATTGAACAATCTCTCTTCGTGCCATAATCACTTCTAAAGTCTGTCTATTAAGTTATACTGAGGCAAGATTTTATTTTAATTTCCTCCAATATCAATCACTTACTATTGCATGAACATCTTGAATTCTTTCTTGTGTAGCAAAGGTTAGTGTTTTCCCCAGCTTTACTGTATTGTACACATTACATACAGTAAGAGAATTAATAACGTCTTGCATTTTCAAAACTAAATAACTTTATGTAAAACTTTCAAAATGTATTATTCTTTGAGTATCCTTTTGGTAAAAACAAGAAAATTTAATTCTTTGTTAAAAAGAATTGATAAGCAACTTGTTTAACCATTGGTTACAATCTCCCATCTTTGCTCACAGCATCTGTAGCAATAGAACCTACTGCATTTCAATGCTGACATTTAATCAATGCATGTAAATCACCTTAGAGGCCTATTATTCTTGTATTCATTAATTCTGTCATGCAGAATACAAGCATGTAGGAGAATTATACACAAAGGTTTGCAGCTGAGGTAAAAAAGTGGTATGTATAATCGTCTGCTCCTAAAGTTCCAAGCTGATTCTGACAAATGGCATGTGATACACCACAATAGGTGTGAATGAAATTATGAGATCACTGAATTAATTTGTATCGAATTTTTTAAAAGAATTTTTATTTAAAGGAATTTTTGTGTTAGGAAATTTTCAGCTGGTTGGATACCCTTGCTATTGACTGTATAATATATACCTTCTGTTTGCTAGCTTCTGGGAGTAGATAAAGATGAAAATAAATACAGAGTCAGCTCCTTCTTATGGAAATACTTTTAAAACCAAATGCCTCATTATACAATAAACAAACACAATAAAATCATACATGGCAAGGAATCAATCCAAATACTTTCTGGTCAGGCAATGCCATTGTAACATTTTCAAGTCAGTATATCGTAAGAATTTAGAGTTGTTGGTCTCCCTGAACCCTTACAAGCCACTGGAATTGAAAAATGAGGTTTTATTCAGGCCAATATTTGGAGGAGGAGGGACTGAAGGCACTAGAGAAAACAGCAAACAGTCAACAAACAGCAGATGGACCCGCTTTGGTACCTACATTTCTGCATGGGTAAGTCTACTCTATACTCCACCATCTTGTAATAGCATTTTACTTGTGAAGCATCAGTTTGTCAAAATAAACCTGTCACGTAGAAACTACCAAAGACACAACCAATTTTGGCCTATTGGTCAGGTGAGCTGACATCGTACCGGGAACAGAGCCCTGATACCAACAGAACATGAAGGGCAGACAGAGCAACATGCTGCTCACTTACCTCTCAAGTAACTTCCTCCATTAAGTGGTAACTATGGCAACTCATGGAAGAAATCTGCAAAAACCAAACATGAGAGCTGAAGAAGAGAAGGGTTTTCTGTCCTTGATCAGCATCTAAAGTTCGCCCTTCTAATTTTTCATCAGATTACATGACTGAACCGTTCAACTGAAAGTCCAGATTGAAGCATTTTAAATCTTTAATAGAAATAATTTTAAAATACTTTCTTTCATTTTTCTGTTTAAAGGTAAAGACACTTAATTTTTGCTGAAAAATAATTTGGAAACCACTCTATGATTCTATGAATTCAAACGGAATCTCAGTAACCTTATAATTTGCTTTTCTTTATTATTATGTGAAAATTATCTTTTCCTTGGACAATTTCCACTTTAAAAACATTTACATCATAAGGAAAATTTTCCAACATTTAGTTGTCAAGCACTTTTGCCATGAATTTTTAAGTATTTTTTTCCCAGAAATTATTATATATATATATATATATATATATAAGTCACAGGAACAATTTATGTAACTCTCTGTCAACCTGCTGTCCCCAGACACACCACTTAACTGTAGAGAGGAGAGAGAGAGAGATGCTCTGAGTTTAAGTGTGCTCTGTTCCTCTGCTGGAGACTTGAATGGCAGAGAACCCCAGCACTGAGCAATCAGATTGGAGGTTGTCCCAGTGACACTGGGGCTGAGACTCATTCTGCACTGTGCACTGAAGAGTAGATTTAGATCACAGAAAACTGTAGCTTCCTCACAAGGGATCTATTTGAGGTTATCTAAGCTCAGGTTGTGATTCACTGTGGGGAAAAGCAGTGAGAAGAAAGGCTAAAGCAGACAAAATAAATAAGAGAACAAAATGGAAAGAAATACAGAGTTTTGCAATGAGGTCTTTGTTAATAGAGTTTCTGTGACCTTTAAGACAGACTGACTTGACTGGTTGCCTGAACAAGTTTCCACCCTGCAGTCCTGAGTCCAGTTACATGCCTAGTAGCTCATTTTAAAACAAACTTGCCATGCCACCAGCTTCAGAAGCTGGTGTGCATGCTGGCTGAACAGACTATGCCTTGGGGGCACCCTTGACAGTGACCTCCTTTTCAAGCAGGTCACAGTAGTTACCTGCCCAAGAGGCACTGTCCTATTGATTCACCTGCCTCCAAACACATGTACCAGATATCTGAGATGCACCTGCTTTACATGGACTGAAAATTGAACAGGTATTTATTATACCTGGAAGTAGTCAGCCATGGATGATGGCTGCAGATTCCAGCAGGTATGAACATGTGAATCTCTCTAAGGGGCAACATGTACAAAGAATATGCCTCTTATGGGGGTCAAGGCAATTACTGGAAAAATTTATAACTATATCCCCCAGGCATACCAGGCACCTGCCAACTCACTTCTGATTAACCTGTTGTGTTTCTCAACACAGAATTCTTTTTTGCTAGACTTTTATATACATTAAAATAGTTCTAGTGAATATACACAGACATTAATTTTCATATCTAAGCCCCCATATAATTCCTTTTATTTTGCTGATCCTTTGCCCTTTGACCCTCAAAGACTTTATGATGGTATTAGTGAAAGGTTTGCCAGCTTCAAAGCTGGAACAAAGATGCATCTGAGTCTTCAGAAAAATCTAGATTCTGGTCAATAGATAAGATCATGAAAAAAAAACCCTGAACAAACATTGACTTACAGAGTACAAGCCCTATTCCCTATTGTAAAATTTATTCTGAATCATAGCCTGAGTTTTGCTTTGGGAATGCTGAGTATAGATAGCAGAGGTCTGAGAGTCTGCAACAGACATGACATAAAGGATAAAGTCAGAGGATCAGCTACTGAAAGTGGAAATGGCAGAAAACCCAAAAGAAATATGCTGTCTCTCAACAAATGAGGTTGAGATTCTGAATTTTGAGGTACTTTCTAAAAGAAAATAATATGTTTCATGGGGGGCAAAATTGGTTGTACCTGCTATTTATTAAAGAAAAAATAAAGAATCTGAGTGGCTTCAGAGTTCATTTTTTGGAGTTAAGTCATTGATTATCTGCAAGAGAGGGATTCAGTGCATTGTCATTTCATTTTTAGAAAGAAAATATATGAAAGAGAAAGTCAAGCTAGACTTGTGTTCTGCTTTTCTGGTAGTCCACTAAGGTGTAGTCAGCTCTCATTCTTCATAGGGTAGTCCTTGGAACAAGTGAACCCCAACCAGATGTGTTGCCCTCTTTTCTGGGGCTCTGAGCACAAAAAGGACAACTTGTTTTTAAACCATTTACAAGCTGCTAAAAATAACTGGTTGTTTGATCCCTTTTACCCTTGGCTTTTGTTTTCTTCTATGACAAAGGGTAAATAAAAGAGGAAGATTAAGTCACATAAATATACACATAGTTACATGCAAAATGAGCATATGACATCTCTGAACCTAAGGTTCTTTTGCCAAAGGGCAACTTGTCCTCTTTTTATTTCTCTGCACAACCAAACATGTGCAAGGTGATTTAAAATGAGTAATTGTTGAAAAGTACAAATCCCGTGGAGTAGAGGTTAAAATTTTGGTTTGAATGAAGTAGAAGCTTCTCATTTATAATCAGTTTTAATCACATTCAATACTCTAAATCAGATTAAAATTGGACATTAGTGGTTTAGGATAAAACCATGCTTCACTCCACCCTACATTAACATCTTTTAAATGCCAGTGTTTTGGTTTCACAGCTGTGTGCTCTGTAAGAAAGGAGATGTTTCTGATACAAAAAGGTCATTCATTAATACCAGTGATTGCAGGGGACAGAACTAGCATTTTTTGTTGTTGAGAAGAACAGAGGCAAGAACAAAATAAAGTCTCTGTGTTTCAGAAAGTAAAAGGAATATGCCCAAGCAACAATTTCTTCTGTATCTTCACTCACAGTTGTTTCCTGAGGACAAGTCTATATAGCCAGGAGCAAGGGAAGTAAAACATTTTGAGTAGAAGAATATGAAATAAAGTTTATTCCTCTAGAAACAGAAAATACAGATGTGTCTGCTCAACTGTTTATATCAGTAATGATCTGTATCTCTGATCTTTTTCAACCAATTTATCTATGGTGGACCATAAGATTTATTTCTTCAAGCCTGATGAATTTGAGAATAAAAGATAAGGGAAAAAATATATGGAAATTCAAAACAAAATCATTGGTTTAATTTTTAAAAGGTCTTTATAACAGTAAATGTAAACTATTGTCATGATAAATGAAGCTTATAGTCACTATTACTTTAGATGCTCATTTATCTGTCAGTTCAAAAAGGACAGAGCTTGCCTTGTTTGAAATGCAGGACAAAGTTCAAGCAGGAATGTGAAAGGCAAATGTTATGCAGCTGTGAAGTCAACCTGGATTTCTGTTTGATCATCTGAAACTGACTGAAATACTTACTACAAGTGGAGGAACAGAATGGCACAGCAGTAATCTAAGCCTTACCGGGCCATTATTTTTCTTATTCATGGGATTAGGTTTTGTTTGCAATCATTTATAGATCAAGATCAGAAAAATTAAACTAACTTCAACTTGAAGAAAAAAATCATAGCAAAGTACTTCTTTGCATAAATTTTTAGTATTTAAGAGCCTAAGTTTTCAGTCAAAAGTAAAATATAATTAAAAATTTCTATGTAGCAGTAAAAATTATCTGCTTTTGAACTTCCAATCCAAAATTTCTTCCAGCTAATTGCCTTTGAATATTTCCTTTTGAAGCTTTTAAAACTAGTAGAGTTTCTTCAGTGTTCTGAGTGTTGTGTTCTTATATCGTCCATATTTACAAATTTTGGATATATCTCAATCAACATGCTCTAATTTGTTAGAGAGTATTTTAAATGTTGCCATTTAGACCCATTTTTACAAGCACGTCATTTTGTGTTGCAGTAAGTACAACAGTGAGTGTAAGCTGCATCGCTTTTCCACTATTAAGATTTTAAAACACTGGAGATATAATTTAGATGGAAAAAAAAAAATCGTTACTCCAACAAGTTAAAAAATAAGTCTTATTCATGACACTCCAAAACATTCTGTGCAATTTCAGGTTTCAAAATAGTACATAACTAATAACAACTACTGAGCAATTCTCTTCTTAATATCAATGACTCTGTGAGTTACTGATACAAATCATTGTTTTCACTAAATTGAAAATTAAATTGGTTGACGAATTTGTAGTTTAATAAGATAATAAGAAAGGAAATGTAGCTGATTAAAATAACATTGATGTGCCCCATGTAGAATTATTATTTAGTATTAGATGTCGTAATTGCTACCTACCAAAATCAGAACTTCCTTTCATTATTTCCTTTAACACAACAGCTCATTTCTGATGGACAACTTCCCCTGCCTTTAGAAAATTATGATGACAAGGACGCAATGTTTCTTCCTTCCACTTTATCTACTCAATAAAAAGGAAAAATTTAGTCCGTTTTGCTTTCACCAGGACTCGTGATGCAGTAAGCACACCTGAGAACAAGCATGTCATGCATACATTCACTGAACAGTGAGATCCAAATATCAAGATGACTTTGTTACCATGCCTCTTCTGTAAATCAAACCTTAATCTTCTATTGGCTGCATCTCTAAAGTACCACATAATGTTGCTAAAAGATATAAATATTTTTGAGGATTGCAATGCTTACTATAGAACTAATTTTAATTTCGGAATTTTAATTTGGAAGTAATGAAAATAGTTATTAATTCTCTTTTCCACTTTCACCAAACTTTCTTTTTCCATTTATTCAAGCAATCTCCAAGAATATTGGAGTAGGTATCTCTTGAAGAAACAAGAATAACTAAATAATGTGCATAATTATTTTATTGAGATAATTTCATTAAAGTAATAAAATAATAAAACAGTCTAGAATCTTCAATTAAAAAACTGTTCTGTTTGTTTGTTTTTAAAGATGTCTTCTTCATATATTCTGCCTTGTTCTCTAGAACAATACATACCTTCATGGGAATTATACACTGGTTTGTATCTGAGAGTATCCCCAAATCCATGCTGCACTTGTTTTTATGATCAATGCCAAGATAATGAAAACATAATAGAATCAATGGCTTGTTCTTCCTAGAGGACTGTCTTATTTGTGACAGAGTTTTGAGGCATATTTATTCTACTTTACCTGGAAGTCTATGGCAAGACTCAGTTAATGGTAATAAATTGTTTCTAATGCTTTCCCTAAGTCGAATCAACAACAGGCAAAAGCATCTACGGAAGCTTCACAGATTCTCACTGGCACTTTGATTCCACTATGTTTCAGTGCTTATTGGCCCTTTTTTTTCTGTGAACATGGGCTTACAATGTTAGAGGCAGTTTTTATTGATATGCTTTAGGAACTGAAAGGGTATATCTATCTTCAAACAAGTATATTTATGGTCTTGTCACACCAGGCTAATGGTTCTGATGAGTGATTGGTGGCCATTACTTTCATACTCTGCATTAAAAGTGTACAGTGTGTAGAATATCTAATACAGTACACACAATCTCCTTATGCTCAGAGAGATTAAAAACAATAAGGACAGGCTGTTAAAGCCTTCTTGGGCACAACTGCCCACATGTAAATTAAATTGTTTGGGGCATGATCTCAGCCACTATGTGATTTGGATATCAAGAGTTAAGAAAGGGTGAAAATAAAAGATAATTGCTATCAATCAGAAGAAAGAACGAAAGACAATTTACACAAAATACAAAATATAGCATATGTTGTCCAGTACTTAAGAAGAATGCAACTAGATGTTTCTCACTGTTAACAAGACCACAGATATCAAATTAGTGACCCAAATATCTCTAAGGATCTATTTTCACCTTTAAAAATCTTCTTTCTTATCTGGAATTTCTAATCAGCATATCAAATATTGATCTTATCATGGATATTTAGCCTTGTCCACGTATAAAGTTTATATCTATATAGAAAGCTGGTATCAGTATGCTTTTTAAACTGTTTGGTGTAGAATGACTTAACTTGTACCTTTCAGAATATTTGCAAATATGAATTTGACGATCTGAGTTTTATAATGTTTACAGTTTGATCATTTAAAGTCAGGTTGAGACCCTTACAGACTTTACAGACCCTTACAGAAATTGCCTCTCATATTAACCACACTTTTTGATCTCATCATCTATGTACCTTTGCCTTTTTGCAAATCAGCGTGAATTCTAAAATATTTTACAAGCTTAAACAATACTGTTCTTATTTCATCAAAAATAGAGAAAACTGCCTATTTTGGAAGTGATTCAAGGTAATGCAATCAAATTGTTTTTACACAGGAATCTCTGGTAAAATACATATGATTTCATTGTGCATCAGTGCATTCACATAAATTTAATTTATTTTCCCCTTCAGAACTTGGTAAATAGTACTGTTTCACAAAAAATAGATTAGACTTATTGCTGTAAGCTTAATCAAAACTAAGAACTACTACAGAAGCTAAGCATTTGCTTTTGATCAGTTAGTGTTCATTAGAGAGTATCTTATGTGTTTCTACAGAAGCTAGAAAGCTGGGACACAAACCTCTGGTGGATTTCAGGATACAATAAAAAATATTAGTAGCATATAGAAATAGCTGAAGCCTTCAGTGTGTAGAGATCGGATGGGAAATCAGAGGACCTGAGCTTCGTTATTTATGTCCATTAACAGAGTGAACAAATCAGTATTTTGTTTTATTTCATAGGATCAGAGTAGTAATGCTTACCTAACAAAATTTTTCTGCATTGTGGATGAGGAGTGTTGTATAAATGTTAGGTACAAATAGATATTTACTCCTTGTCTGTGGTGATTCTCTGAAATCTCTGAAACACTGTTTCCTATTATGTAGAGGAAAAATAAAAATAAATTATGGATCAGGCAGACAAGTTTTATTGGAGAGGGAAACATGGTCACCTCTGCTTATTTAAATCATACTTGTGGTCTTTTCAAACATGTGGATACCTCAACTAATCACAAATTAAAACCACCTGACACCGCTTTTCTTTCCACTGGAGTCCTGTAAACTCCAGAAAAGATGCTTTGAACTTTAAATTGTATTTTGTTGGAGCAGTAAATTGAACTGCAGTCTCTCTCTAAGTAATACATTACACTTTGTGATCTCTTTTGTATTTTCTTACAAAGTCTTGCTGTCAAATCTCACATGATTGAAACCTTAAGTTAATGGTCTGTGAAGGAAAAAAAGAAATAAACTAATACAGGATCATCATGGGATGTATGCTTTCCTTTTTTTCATACAATGCTAGGTCCAACAAAATTCTAAGAAAGTTCACTGTAGCCTAGACCAACTATATTTTTTTTCATTCACTGTACATGTTCAAGCTGATGGTCCTTCTTGGATTACCCTGTGATGGATAATGATAGCAATTCTCTTCACCTGTCCATTCTGCACTTAGACCAGAGGTAGCCATCTCCCCTCACAGAAGCATCTCAAATGGCAGTTTGTCCACTCCTTAGCCATCATAGGTTTGAATTTTTCATATTAAATTAAAATGCCATTGATTTCAGTTTTCATTAACACATCAGGATACCTTCTCTGGGACCCAGAGTCCCAGATGATGAAGCTCCTTTAAGTCCAAGCTATTAGAGATCCTATTTTATACAGCTTGGAACTCAATTCCTAAAATGTTAAATTTGGCCATTTCTATATCCTTTTTATTGAGTAACTTAATTGGAAAAAAGCATGAAATCTCTCTTCCATGGAGCATGTTTTCTTTACATTCATTTAATATTCTCCCCTCTGAACAGAAGTAAACTTATCTGCACTGTGCACCCAGCAGTGCTTATGAATGGCAGAAAGGGAAGGGCTGACATAAGGCACGTCTACACTGCCAGAAATGCCATAGTTCATCAAAACTACACTATTTCCCTGCCAACTCCCTGCCATATTCCTACTTGCTTCCTTATCATCATCCCCCTCAGATGTTCTCTAATAAGATACAGAGGTGTTTAAACCAACTGCATCCACATAAGGTATTTTATAGAGGAACAGGAAATTCTGCTTATAAAGAGATTCTTGCTTGTGCTGGAGCCATAGAAAAGCCCTTTCCCCCTTCCCTTGTGAGTACTCTACTATTCCAGGTGAAGAAATTGTGTTATTTTATTCCACTTACTACTTAGAAAACTATGGTTTGAAAAGAGCTTGACTGGATATACAGAGATCACTTGGCTATATTCCTGAATTTCTGAAAGTTACAAATACAAAATTTGCGAGAAGCATTTAATGAAACTTTACTTACCTTACCTCTGATTGATGACCTGAAAAGCCTGCACCTTAACATGGTGTGTCAAGCTTCAGTGCAGAGATACAGGAGACGGAAGATCATATTAAAGAGTATTTTATTTGTTAATTATAGTATTTGAGATGTAAGGTTTCACCTTCAGATGACACTAAAGTTGACTCATTATAGAAAATGGATAAGTAAAATATGAAATGGGTAGGAAAGACTAGGCATTTGAAATTAGGAAAGAGCAATGTTCTATTGAGCTCTTCAGTATGATTTTCCCCTTAAATCCAAGCTCACATGCTCCTCAGTGTATTTATAAACTATCTCTAGTAATAGGTTAGCTTGCAATTGCAAAAAGTGTATTTATTCATTTAAATAGCATATTCATTTTAGCATATTTATAGGACTTGCTATACACCAAAGTGTAATCATAGCTCTATATGCATAATAAACCAATAAAAATATACAGTTTATCATGCCAGTAAGATAACCATTGCTCAAGGATAATATTAACTGGCTATCTTAAACACCTGTCTTGCAACAAATCCATTTTTTGTATATTGGTCCCCTGAAGGTCACTTGGCTGTAAAACTGAGAGCTTGTGCAGTACAGAGGCATTTTACAACATGTATTCGATACAATACAAAATGACAGGAAAATCCCATTTTGGTTGTGGTTGTAGTTTTCAGAAAACTTACCTGAGATGAGCCGCATGAATAAAAATGAAAGAAAAAAAAAACACACAAAAAACCTCCCACCAAAAACAAAAAAAACCCACAAACAAACAAAACAAACAAACAAACAAACAAACCAACCAAAACACAACATGAACAAAAACCAACAAAAACATTCACACTTGAAGGAAAGAAGATGTCCTAAAAGTCTTCTAAATATTGTCCTAAAGGTCTGAAACCAAATCAAACTTGTTTATTGATTCCTTATTTATCATAGGTCTGCTACTAGGGCTGCTAAACCTAGGACATTGTATTAACATTTTTAAACTCTGCAAGTCTGAACCTAACTCCTGAGAAATCTGGAAGGTTTCTGCACTTAGAACACAAAGGTGATATATTTTTCTGCTGTAGACCTCTTAAAAATACAAAATTCATCACTATGAGCTGTACGGTAGTTAAAAGTAAGACGGTAACAAATATAAAATGTCTTTGCAGAATTACAAAATATGGAACCTGCCTGCTGTCCACCTTTGGATATACTGGTACTCTGGTCCTCTCTTCTCTCTTCTTATGAAAAATAATTTTAATAGCTGCTGAAGAAAATGACACTTATATCCATGGGATCTACAGCTGCCTCATTTCGAATTCTCCAGCAAGGAAATTCTTAACTGTTCTCTTCCAGCTGCTTTATTCTGCTTTGTTATGTTAATGCTCAATGAAAAGATGTCATGGAGGATCAAAGAATTCTGTGCATACAATTTATACTAAAAATAATTTTGATTTAAATTTGAAGATTAAAGCAAATTTCCATTTTCATTAATGTACAAAATTAGGACTGAGGACACCTGTGTGACTGCATGTGGAAATGTGGGTGAATCCAATAAAGGGTAATACTAAAGAGGACCTGTGAGGGGCTTCTGTTTCAACTGTGGCAGAATTTATCTAAAAAGAGATAAAATCATTTATTTGAATATAACAGGAATCTGAAACTATTTTCTTAAACAAGTAAAAGATCTTTTATGAGAGTATAAACTCAGAGATTTACCAGTCAAAGGTGGGGAGGGTTTGTGGTGCAGTGGGGCCTCTTTGTGTCCTAAAAATGGCTCAATGTTGCTGTATGTTATTTACACAACACATTCCAGAGGTATATCAAGGCAGGCAATGTAGTGTCTCCAATTCAAAAAAAAGAATAAACAATAAAACACTTTATTTCTTAACCCATGGAAGCCAGAATTTTCCTTACCGTGTTCTAAAGCATTATATGGAAGAATCTAGCCACATCAGAAACACAGAAATCACTATAGATTTTTGTGGCTCTTGATTAGTGCCACTGTATATCATGGGGAGAGTTTGATCATCGAAAACTGAGTCTCGTGTGCCACTATTACATGGAACATACTAATCGTATTATTTCTTTTTCTTTCTTTCTTTCTTTTTTTTTTTTTTTTTCTTGAAAACTAGCTGTGAAATTCAAACTCTTTCAAACAGAAGGAGAAGAGGTAATGAGGAAGGTGATTTGGTGAGAAACAATCTGGATCCTAACAGTGGTGAGAATATCTGTCTTCTGAATGTTGAAAGAGGAAGAAAGAAAATGAAGGAGATGAACAATAAATGTTAACTAGCCCGTATTGAAAATAACGGTGGTAATAAAGTATCTTGTCTGCCGAGCAAGTCAGTGGTGAGAGTCAGCTTCGGTACTTCTGCTAAGAGGGAAAGTGCAACATTGCCAAACGGAGTTTGCAGCGGAGCTCATCTAATCTTTGCAAAAGCTCTGAAGTTGCCACCATTCAAGCACTATAACTACTTGAACATTGCTATAAAAGTCAGATTTCACTCTCTGAAAATTGTTAAAAACATATTTCTCTGGAACCCAGTCATTGTAACAGTAACGTGAAGGCTCGATCCTTCCATAAATATCACATTAAAACCTCAATGTTAAGTCATAAGTTAAATTTAATATCACAAGGTAGGAATAAAAAAATTCCACCTCTGAAATCTTGCTTGTGAAACAGATATTCCATGTGGTTTAAGGGGATGGGGTCAGTAACAAAATTTTAATAAACATCTGATGGTTATATTATTTTTACATTGTAAGCATGGGACTCTCATAAACACCTGAAGCCAGGGGATCACTGAACTTCAGTTGTAGAAAGATTTTTGACATAAAAATAATGTTACACTGGATAACGTTAAAAAAGTAATTAAAAAAACTATTTAAAAAATAATATATGTACAATATAATCACAGTGATACCCTGGGGATTGGCAGTCTATTATCTGCATCTCTGTAAATATCAGAAGACTGTACTTTAAACTAAACTGTAATTCAGATCAAGGATAATCCTTCATGAGAATAAAATTAATAAAAAACCTATTTTTTTTGCAAGCATCACTCATGTCCATATAAACTGCATTTGCAAAATCCTGCAAATATATATTTTAAAAAGTCACAAATATTACAAGGAACATTATTTAAAACCTTGCACTACAATGTTCTTAACTACTCCATCATAATAAAAAATGAAACAGGTTTCCTCTAATGGTCTTTTCCAAATATTCTAATGTCATAACACATCTATCCACAGTACAATGTAGAGACTCCAGAAAATTCAGCATTAGATGGGAGGGACTATGCATCAGAAGTGACTAGAGGAAGGGGGACTGGAAAAAAAAGTACTAAAAAGAGTCCATTTTCTCCCAAACTTCTTATTTCTATGAAGTTTTTTATTGTGTCTAAAAAATGGTTGTAAATGAAACAATATGATTTTTGTGGGATGCATATGTATGTTCAAAGGATCAAGAGGAGTACACTCCTTACTTTGTGTAGTTTGTGGGACGATAGAAGAGAAATGAGAAAGAAGATGGAAGTTATTACAGATATACAGAATTTAGCAAAATTTTAATGACTTTTTATTAAGATAATTGAATGATCATTAGAGAAATAAATACGTATGCTGTGATTTACACCAGTGTGATTTGAAGTGCAGATTTGAATCTGCACATATTTTAAGATTTCAAATATGAATTAGAGGATAATTGCGTGCCTAAAGCAGCAAAAACCCAAAGCTCTTTGTATAGTAGAAAGGGAAGGATGTTTGCATTCGCTATATGTATTGAACAACAGAACTTGCAATGCAACTGAAGATCAATGACAAATATGCAGCGTTTACAGTAAAAAAATCTCTTTTTTTGTAAGTGGCTCTCTTTAAATAGACCTAAGAAATTTTGTCTAGCATCATCTTGTGTAATAAGATCCCTTTAGATCTAGCAAGTTATGTTTAGCATGGACTTGTCCAAAACAGATCTACAAATCATTTAAGTGTCTCCTCTCACTAGTTCTATTCTGCTAAATTATCTGTTAAATATGACATGAAGTCAACATTTGATGAGAGCCTATGACTGGTGAAGATTTGCTAGTCTTTAAATATTCTCTGGCCAAGATTCAGTTTGGTTTAGACAGTGACAGGAAAAAAATGAATTATCTCAGTCTGGCATTCCTTCTTGCAGATTATGAAATTCATGTATATTGTGTCTATTCTGTAAACTCAGTTTTTTCACACAGCCTAATTACTGTGATTCTTCTATTCATTTAACTTTGTTGCTACCAGATGCTAGATCATCTAGAAAACTATGAATTCTAAATATACAGGGAATTTGATAATCATTATTTTCACAGTTATGACTTGAATGAATTAAAGCAGATTGGCTGCTATTTTTACAGTAATTTTTACAAGTCTCTATCTTCTTAATCCTTGTCTGTGTAAATGCTGGCATAGGGTTTGGTTAGAAAGTAATATTTTTTTCTTTCCAATCTTTCTACTTGATGCTGGACAATAATTTAGCATCTTCATGACTCTTTTAATGTAGAAAGAGGATTGACTGAAAATACTCTGGATTTATAATTTGACTTGTGTCCTTAGAGTTGGATTTTTCTTCCATTTCACCAGATTCTTTTTCAAGCAAGCATTCTTCTTGAAATAAAATAGTGATCTTCAGGACATAGAATATTCTCACATGGATTCTGATGGATCCCACAACAGCAGCTCAAGAGACTGCAGAAGGTTTTAACCTGCCCCACGTCTCCACAAAGTTGTTATGTGGTAGTATCAGTAGAAAGGAATTGCTTTTGTCCTTCAGACACTCATTTCAAATCAATCCACTGCAGATTTTTAATCATTCACTGAGCTAGGGGAGGGGGGGAAGGTGTTTCCTTGTGCTGACTGTAGAGGGAGAAGGACACAGCAGGATGAGGGGAGTCAGCTCTCACAGAGGAACAGAGGAAGCAGATGAAAAGAGCTACAACCTAGAGGCTATTGTAGCTATGATACATAGCATTATATGATTTTTATTTCTCCAAGACAGGAATGGAGTAGAAAGCACATATTGATGAATAAACCTTTATGTTTAGAATTCTATTCTTAATTGCTATGATGTACTAAAATATTGAGATAATCTAGTTAGTCTGCTGAACTCAAAATTTCAATTCACCCACTTAGAGATAGCAAAATAATTGCCACATGACATCCATAACTTCACATTTTTGCTAGTAACACTTACTAGCTCATGGGCATTGAACACAAGCAGCAGCTGAATTGAAGATATAAAAATGTATAAATTAGCCATCTTCAAGAAGGGGAGTCAACTCTTCTGATATTGCCTTCATTAAACCAAAGGGATGGATTACACCTGACAATAGACCATCTTTAAAGTAATTAATTGCCCATATATTGGATTGCACAGAACTAACACAGAACTCAGCAACAGCACCACCTGCTGATAGATTTTATCATTTAAAAAATAAATAAATGGAAAGAAAAAAATTAATCTTCATTTCAGCAACACTGCATATGAGTTCACAGTAACCCTCATAACGTTGCGTGACACGTTTCAAAAAAGGATCAGACTTTTATAAATTAGACTATCATGCTCAGTTCCACTGACTAGGATAACAATTACAGGGACAAGTAATGCTCATGCTTTGTAGCATTAGTTGAGCAGCAGACAGAATCAAAAAGCAATTTCCTTCCATGGTTAAATTCCGTGTGAGTGCCAAGGCCTTCATGCTTTCCTCTGAAGCGTGCAACCATTGCCTCAGGCAGGATGCTGGACTAGATGGACCATTGGTTCTGTCCTGTTATGGCTTTTCTATTGTTCCTCGTCCCTGTGCCAACGACATATCAAAACACACCATCTAAATGGCATTTGATATATATACTGTGTCACACTCCAAATCAGTGAAGCCACACTGACAGTGTGATTCATATGGAGAATGTGCTTGAATTACTTTAGACATGAGGAAAACAATATCGGAGCTAGGTCTACAACCTAGTGCACACAGCAGGATCTGGCAATCTGTGATGTGTTTTGTCCATATGGAAGTGAAAAAGTATTCAAGTGCTATCAATAAAAACAGCAGAATGTGTCTGTTTCTGAGCAGCATGCATCACCAAGCTGCAGTTTGTGGGCTCAAGTGTAAACACAGAAGGTGATACTCCCAGTAGAAAAGACAGTCACAGATGTCTTTGTTGCTATTCACTGATTAAAAAATACTCCAAAAAGTGCTTATCAGGACCAAAATTTCCTTGCTTTTTCATTAAATGTTCTGTTCTAAAATGGCTTTGCAAAAATGCCAAAGAGAAAAAGAAGGAAAGAAAATAATCTTAGGAAAATTCTTATTTTTTATAATAAAAAAAAAAAAAAATCTCCCCTATATTGCTATAACGTATTTTTAAGTTTTGGAACATGTAGAACCTACTAAAGCTTTTTACATTAAAACATAATTTAAGAGACTTTATGCAGCTAGAAAGGTGAATTATAGTATAGAGCAGGTCTGACTCACATGTTTGCAGCTCCTAATGTACAAAGCATTGATAGAATTACCCTTCAACCTGTGTTTACAGGGCTTTAGGCACGGTTGCAACACAGCCTTTGAATATTATAATTCACTAGTCAAAATGACGGAGAAGGCCTTCTTTGCTAAGATTTCCATCTCAAAAGTCAAAGTGTGTTTGTCTTTCATGACAATCATGAAATTAAAGGATGACTACTTTTATGAGGGATATGATTGGTTAAAATTATTCTCAACTTTGTGTTTCCTTCAAAACTTTCAAAAGCTTTTGTTCATATAAGCCAGTTTTCATTAAGTGGTCACCTTAATCAACAGCAGCATGGCAGGTGGTGAGACACTGGCACAGAGAAGTCGTGAATATTCCATCTTGGAAGTGCCTAAGGCCAGGCTGGATGGGGCTTTGAATAGCCCGGTCTAGTGGAAGTAGGGAGCCCCTGGTGGTCTAGAGGGTAAAGGCGCTGCACTGTCACTGCAGAGACCCGGGTTCGATTCCCGGTCGGGGCCCCTCCCCGGGCAGATGGAGCTCGCTATTCCTGTAAGGCAATCCATCTACGTCCTGAGGACCTCGCTGCCACCGTCCAAGCTCGCTTGGCCCCGGCAGATGAACCTCAGGATTAAAGGGTGGGCTCAGTTCCGCGCACACTGTGTCTCACCTAAAAAATCCAATGCACAGGCTGGAAGGTGGAAAGACCTTCCCCGGTTCTTCGTTCGCGAAGACTGGCCATTACTAGTGGAAGTGGTTGGAACTATACGATCCTTAAGGTCCCTTCCAACACAAACCATTCTGTGATTCTTTGAAAAGCTTTTTGTAGTTGTTCAGGGAGAATTTTTTAAAATCTGTTTACAAAATAAGTGAGGTAAATTTTGTCATGAGAAAGAAATCCATTAAAATTTTTCTGGAGAGGAAATTACTTCAAAGCAGATATAAAGGAACCAAATGAACCTGAAGTTTAAGACTATATGACCTCAGATTTACTATAGTGTTTCCTGATTCTCTTCCTTTGGTGTAAAATTTCAATCAACCACTCAGCAGTTTCTAGAGAAACACAGTATAACCATTTGCTCTTTCTTTGTTTGTTCCCTGCTCAATTGCATGACAATTTTCACCTGTTTAATTTTCTGATTGAATTTTTTTATTAAAGTTTAATCTCAGAAAAAGAAGTTTCCTACATACTTGGACTCCATGTATTCATCCCCCTGCACAACACATCATCAGAATGTGACATCATAAACGTTAAAGTCACAAATTTTGTCTGTGGAAAAACTCTAAAAAGAAGCAAAACCTGCTCACATCTAACAGACAGGGAACAGAGGAAAAAATGCAAGTATGTTTGCCTGCAGATACACTGCATTTGAGTTCTGCACTGAATCCAAGCCTTTTTTTCAACAGAAGATCCTTCCCTATCTATCTGAATCATCAGAGACAGCTCAAACTTTGAACAGTGAGTGAACCATAATCATGCCTTTCAAGTAGCAGCCTTCTTTCTGTTCATTGCAAAGAGGTTTTGCTGATGCTTAAAAATTCCCCAAAAAGTAGGATAACCCTAGAATGACACGCTAATTACTAATTTCAAGTGAAAATTCTGGATGAGAGTTGTTCACTTGGCATCTCTGAAGTAAAAAATAGGTCACTTCAATACTTGGGTTGCTCATCTTCAGTCAAGACCTATGTGGGCTCTTTGCCTTTTCCCATCTTCTGAGATTCAATAGAACAGCTTTAGAGCAAGCAAGGAAAGATTCTCGTAATGAGAATCCAAAAAAACCCAGATATATGTGAGAAAAATATCATTATAACAGTATATTCTCTTTAATGATTTAAAAATAAAATTGCAGCTCTCTTCAAGAAGAAAAATATCTACATCCTTCCCCATTTTGTACTGGTGGTGGGTGTTTGATAGGTTCAGCAAGTGGAGATGGAAAGAAGCTGTGTCACGGTATCTTATCTTGGGAGGCTATTAGTCTCTGATTTGAGATATGCTGCAAAAAAGCCCAAACAAACAGCAGAAGAAAATAGTAAGCACTTACATTACAACCATTTATCACCTACTGCTATGAGAGGAATAAAAGGATTCTCTTTGAAGATAGTCCATTATCTATTTCTAGATGCCTTTTTGCTGTCATATTTTCTCACAGAAATAATAAATTTAGAAAAATCACATTGCAAGAATAAGTACTGTTATATATCTAAGTACATACATTGTTCTTTTATTTACAGTCACTTTTGCCCATTTCCTAGAAGAAAATAGGGGGTTTACATTTGTTATTTGTGGTTTTCTCATATCCATTATTTTTTCCTCTCAGGTAGACAAAGCAGAGGTGGTAGTGAAGGAAGCCCGGAATAACCTCAAAGACAATGCATGCAATATGTTATTTTATTACTAGGCGTAATGCAGGTGAAACAATATCTACTTCTGTTCTGTAATGGTTCAAAAGGATTTTCATTAGGAAATGCATGTGTATATACATATGATATATGTATTTCCTAGGTACTGTGTGTGTCTATGCATATATAAACACCACATGGGTATTTACATGCATATATACAAATTTGTGCATATCTACATATATGTATAGATCTCTGCATCTGTGTGAATGCATTTACATGCATGTCTGCATTTATCTCTATATGATCATAAGATCTGTATAAGCACACAGTCTATATGTTTATACATGCATATATACACTTGTGTAAATATGCTTATGCACACACACGTATATAAACTTATATATATACATATATAAATATGTGTATACACACACACATACACAAAGTGACAGCATTTCAGATTTTTACATAGCAGTTTCATGCAGTGGATCACTGCACCCACCTTGACCCTGCTGATGCCAATAATTCAGCCCTTTGTAGCCTTGCAAAACTACGGTGAAATGTTACTGGTATAGGTCCACCTCCCTTAAAGGTTTTTTGCCAACTTTTTGTTAATTTGCTTATGTTTTGGTATTAAAATAATAATATTTTTATCAATTTTTTATAATAAGATATAGTCTGACTACTTACTAATACTGTTCCAAAAATAATTTTATTGATTCTATGATTTAGACAGAGTAGCAATAACAAGGTTACCAGTGTGATGAGGCCTTTCTCTCACTGTTTCTTCATCTGCATTTTTACATCACTCCTCACAGTTCATCTTTTCAGATGCCTTCAACTACTGCTTAGATATTAAAACTGATCATTTACTAACTGAGAACAAGTTGAGGAGACTTTCATATTTTTAGATAAACCACAACTAAAACTGCGAGTAATTTACACACAAAAAACTCATTTTGTTCCAAAACCAAAATAAAGATCAAGCGAGGATTTGCCAAATATAATGCCCTACAGAAGGATTAGGTTATCTTTCATTTAGGGCAGAGTATGAAATCAATGTGTTAATCTACTTGAAAAGGAGGATTTGCTTCAGCTAGGCATCTTTAAGATATGAAATTAAATCTATATTTGTATTTGTAATTATTATTCCTAAGGGTATCTTGGGCATCAACCTTTTTTTGTAGGATAGAAAATTTAAAAGAGCAAAGAGGGTAAGGGGCAGAAGCTCCATTGAGTGTTGCATTGCAATTTTTGGGGTTTAAGGGCAAAACCACAGCACTCTTCTATCCTCCTTTTAAATTCTCTGCCTTATCTATTTTTTTTTGAGCTTGCAGAAAATTTTTTATGTGTTCTTGCAATTAATGCATGACAACATCATGTACTGATTACCTGCCTTTCTCACACACACAAACACTCTGCCTGCATCACCATTTGCAATCTCCAGTCGTAACTCACCACAAACTACAACTGAAACTGTGGCCCTGGCAGTGGAGGTTTGTCTTTCATAAGGACTCAGGTGTTATGTGTTAGTGAGGTTCTTGGTAAAAGATCAGCACTTCTCACTAAAACAGAGTTTTTGTGGTTTGTCAGAGCTGCTTTTAAAGCTCAGAATGAGCTAGTTTGAGGATGTTTGGAGTTTTCTTTAGGCAGAATAAAAAAAACTCTGCACTTACAACCGTGCATGGATAACATGCCCACCTATATGCAGATAAAAGCAGTCATCTCCTCACTTTCTGTCTCAAAACAATCTTAAAAATGTATTGATATATTTAAAAATTTAAATTAATTTTCTTCATTTTCATGTGGACTTCAAGGTAATGCAAAGAACAGAACAGAGGTGTTTGGGTTTTGGTTTTTGGGTTTTTTTTTTGGTTGGTTGTTTTTGGTGTTGGTTTTTGTTTATGTTTGGGGTTTTTGTTTGTTTGATTTTTTTAAAGTATGTTTCCTAAATTTAATTTCTAAATTTGTAGGTGGTATGTTAGGGAAACACAACCAAGCTCCTGTATAAGTTTGTAGAAATAGGCTCTGTGGCTGTGCTGAGTGTTCAGTGAATTAACTGGAGAGCAAAAGGAAAAATATCACAGATCCGAGGAGACAAAGAGGGGGCTGAGGCAGATCTCAGGTGGTTTCTCAGTAGCCTTTGCTCTGTGGCTGTTCATAGTGGTCCAGGGAGCTGGATAGTTGTGCTAGACTGATATCACTGTGATATCATTCTAAATTGCTTTTTATGTGTAATTTGCTGTTGTCTGTAAAGATCTCTTGTAAATTTATCTCTAGAGAAAGACTAGAATTTTCTTTCTTCTATTAAAAATACGTCCTTTATTTTACTTTACTTTATTTTACTTTACAGGAATATTATTGAATTATATCATACATTTCTATCCATTAAAAATTTGTGGTGCTCATAGCACAAACCAACACTTTTTGAAAGGAATACTGTTTCACTATCTGGTTTTTGTTTTAGCCAATAAAAATTACTGATGTAGCATAAATTATGTCTTTGCTCTGGATGAGTGCCTTTAGGAGCAGATATGAAAGTCCAAATTTCCTAATCTTTACTAAGCCATGACTGTATTTGAACACTATTGGCTCCTGATAGTGTAACAAAAATTCCATAAAACTGGAAAAAACTTTCAAGAATTTTCCTTTCTGGTATATAGTGTATCCTTAGTATCCTTAGCATATCAGTAGTAAATTAAGAATAAGGATATCCCCAGTAAGAATGGAGTTAGCTACTGCATGCTTTACTTTCAGTGGCTGTTTTCAATGGAGAAAACAGTGTTTCTGACCAAAAATGACAATATTTTATGTGTGGACATAATTTTCTCCATTTTAATGATTGAAGCATTGAGTAGGTTGTTTTATATTTTACGGGTTAGTAGAACTAGTCTAATCTGTGCATAACATTTAAGACAGAGCCTTTATCTGACAATGTGTTTAATATGAATGCCTGCTAAGAGTTTTTCTGTTTATGTTATTGTGAATCATGACATTTGCTTGATTTAGAATGTTAAAGCTCTTAAATGACACATCTCATTTTGTCTTCTGTCATTACCTCATTTGAAATCAGAATAATAGATTAATTGCCCCTTTAATGACAAGTGCTTGCCTAGATGAAGCTAATATCAGGGGTAGCTGTGTGCCAGGTAATTTGGGTAGTCAGCAAACCATGAATTTCACACTGACAATACTAGAGGCATTAATCACACATATTTTTCCTTTTCTTTCATATAGTTAAATAAACCATTATCTGGGTTAATTTAGGACTTTATAACCCTGAGAATATGGGGGGTTTTACCTTTACCTTCTGTGCTTGAGGACGTGTTTTGCTTTGACTTTCCCTTTTTTTTTTTTTTTTTTTTTCCCCTCGGGGACCATCCCAGCTCCTATTTTGCATTTAATTTATTTTTTTCCATCAATGCAATTCACTTCAGCATGTTGTAGAGTACTGTAAACACCACAGGGATTTGTGTGACTGGAGTGCCTTTGGCAAGAAGGTACTTTACATGGAAGGCCAGGAAAGGGGATAATGAAGCCCAAGCACCAATGCTTGGGTTGCTCTGTGACAATGCAAGGGGCAGTAACATATGCTAACATGTTCAGTGTTGTATCACTGCAACAATTTTACCTTTGCCAGCTCAAAATTATTTTCATTACAGTCAATAGAGTACAACAGAACACAGTGCTGGGTGGATAATTCAAGAGACAAAAACTGAGTGATGCCAGTGCTTGGTTTCAGGGTCAGATGGCTGATTGAGAAATGAATAGGAAATTCTTTGCATGTTTCCAACAAAGAATCATCATGGAATGTGAAGAAAACAAGCTTTTATCCTCATCAAAAACTTTGCCAAATACAACACCCTCGCAAAGCCTTTCTTCCTCGTGTACCTGCACTTTATTCTTCTTTACAATGCAGTCTGGCCTGCTATGCTTACTTGGGAAAGATGACTGTGATCATGTTCAGTGAGTGTCAGTGTGAACAGCAATGCTGCTGTTGTTTTCCTTAAAGACAGGAGGCATTTAATTTAGGTGCCCCAGCTAGCTCCCAAACACAGCAGCTGCAGTCCATCTCTTATTTTGTCATTCTTGTTTATGTTTGTAATGCGGAGCAAGCATCTCTTTCTTGAGGGACTCTCTTCCCTCTCTCAGAATAAGGGCAGAGAGGAGTCAGGAAAACTAAATCACACTTCAGCTCTCAGGAAAGGTTGTGTTTGAGCTTCACTGACAAAACACATATCATAAATAAACCTGGAGGCAGTTCAGCTACATGTGTTCCTTGAGCAGAGCTGATGGGGCACAAGGTGTGTATTCAGAGCATGTGCAGCTTTGAGAAGTGGCACTGGTACATTTCATAGAGGGGAAGATGCTCTAAAGTGATCAACTTCAATTGTAGTTTAATTTGCTGGTTAAATAAAATTCTCTGTCTCTCTAGATAAGTCAATCTGGATTATGAGCCCTGCTGGAGAACTTCAACTTTTGTTTCAACTGTTTTCCAAAGCCTCTGAAAAGTGAGGTTTTAGCATATGTAGATTTTATATATATATTTATATATTTATATATATATATATAAAATAATATGTGCTACTGGAACGTGGAAGGTCATGATCACATGAAACTTTGTGAATCGTAATAATCTTACACTTTAAGGAACCAGTAGTGTTCAAATACAGTCATGGCTTAGTAAAGATGAGGAAATCTGGACATTCATATCTGCCCCTAAAGGCACTCAGCCAGAGCAAAGACATATTTTATGGTTTATCTTCCTAAGCAATACAGTACATTATATTGGGTATTGGGAATGCAAGAATTGTGTTCAGAATTGAATCTTACAGATTTCTTTCATGTCTTTATTGCATCAGGACATCATTAGCATCAACTGCCATGGAAAATTAAAGACAGGATACATAAGCTTCTTTGTACCTTCTGAATGGATATAACCTCATAGATGCCTCAGAGATATGAGATTTTCCTGTGTTCAAACTTTTAGAGTAAAAATTCAGATAAGAAATATGGAATGTAATAAACCAGATTCACTATTGGGGTACTCTACTGACTTTGAGGAAAAGCTATTAAGACCAATTTTGGCCCATCCTATTAAAATACTTGCCCAGGTGTTCCTGGTTGGTAATTCAGGAACCTTTTCTTAAAGTTCAACGAACCAATAACTTCTGGAGCTTTAATATAAATTCTAATACAGTTACTATTTAATCTCTTTTAATGCATTTCAGTTTCATTAATTTGAAAGCCCTGATGCTATCAGGAACCTACCTACTATCAGTCCCCAAAGTGGTTTCTTTAGCCAGCTGAGGACGCGGTGTCACTATCTAATACCTCCTCTTTCACCAGCTCCATTGTTCTGCTTCATCTTAAGCTTTCCCACTTAATATCAGCATGATATAATTGTGCCATAGGTGACAAATACATTATTCCTCCTTGTTATACTGAACTTCCTGTCTTAATTGCCAAACTCATTTTTCCTTCACATCCCACTTGCTCATTACTCATTTTCAATTATGATACAGATTTCCCTTAGACTTTAATTACTTCTTATGCTTAAAAAGATAAATTAATTTTCTTATTAACCCTTTGACATCTCATTAAGATCACTGAATAGGACAATTCTGTTTTCCCTTGACATGCTGTCCACATTTGGGAGGTTTCAAAGGTATTTGCTAAAAACATTAAGAGTTCTTCCTGCTGTAGCATCAGCACCTATGTCATATGATATTTTTGCCTTCATAGAACTATCATTTAAACTTTAACTGTGTTTATCCTTGTGTGACCTGGAGGAAACATTGACTTCTAACATTAGTGCTGCCGTGTTTACTTTGCTCCTAAAACTCACATTCACTTTGACTTGCGAAAATGTTCATAGGATGGGGGAGAGCACAAAGGATCCCCTTTGTGTAGCTTGGACCAGACTTTGATAGAATGGGTAGCACACAGAATGAGAATTCAAGATTTCTCTCCCTCCTGCATATAAGAGTTTGTAGCTTGTTTATGGACAAAGAAAATATCCTTTAAAAGGCTTTCAAAGCAAACTCACATTCCAATTTCTCCTTATCGTTTGGTACACAAACATCTACAAGATGTTAGGCCATTTTATCACCACCAGTTTGACATTAAAATTTGTAAACCGTTAAATTTTTGTCTCACTGAGTCAGTTACTACAGTTGCTCAATGCTTTGGACAGGTTGAGTTGTGACCTGCAATATTCTCAGCGTTGTTGTCTTCTTACTCCTTTGGCCCTTTTGGTTTCCCTTGGTTTACATCTTTGTCCACAAGCTGCAAGTTCCCTGTGGATTAGGTGCCCCAGCTTCCATCTTCTGATTGCCTGCTTTCCTGAGACCTCTGCATCAAAGCAGCACATCATGATCTTTGTTGATTCACCAAAGGTGTCTGTGAGTCAGCAACACTTACAGAAGTGTCAAACTAGCCGAGAAGACATGCTAATGCCTGGTGCAAAAAAAGATTTGTGAAATGAAAACCTTGCAACAATTGAAATGCAGTTACTTTATTTAGATATAATGAAACAAGAAACAATAAACATCTCATGTATCTGATTCGTTTCAGTGCCTGGGGCTGACTGCACGTTTTTCTGCCTGTCAGATCTCCACTCGCTGGAGACTCTCACATGTATTTTTTAAGAAGGAGGTGGCCCACATACAAGTCACATGTAGGGTCTGTTGAGTGCTACTAAGCATCATGAAGATGAACATTGATTAAAATGAGCAGATTTGGGGCTAGAATGGGATGAAATATGCATGGACAAATTGCTTTATAGATTAAAAATTTATTTTGTAAGTGTCTTACAGAAACATCTGGCCTCAATTGGGGAAAAAAATATTATTTTGACATTTCTTTGTGAAACAAACAGCCATCATTTCAGAAGAAAAATTCATTTTCCAGTAGATTTCTTCATCTTCTTATATGCAAATGTAAATGACCTAAGTGTATTTAGATCACTAGGAATCATCATGTCCTTTTTTTATTCTCAGAAACAATCAGAACTTTGCTTTCTCTGAAGGCCTATAACCTGACTATTTTACAACCTGAAGACAATTTAATTTTAGTTTTTTTAATCAAAAGGTGAAAATAGAGGTTTAAAAGAAACATAAGCTCCCAGCCCCTATGCTCCAAGAAAGAATTAAAACAAGAAAGGTTTAGAGGCTTCATCTCAATTTCATTTCCATCAAATAAAAATAAAGTCGAAATTCCTGTTGAATTTATAGAAATTAATCTAGCCCCTTACAGTAGAGCATTGAGCCTTGCCTTCTCCTGCTAACAAAGACAGCAATGGAAATCCTTGGTAGTCTTAATTCTGATATTTGAAATAGGCCAACGCAGAAGCATTTCTACTGAGCTCACCAAAAAATATTGAGGTGACTTTATGAAGCAAAGGTTACAAGATTACTCCGGAAGTCTGTTATTTGATTTTGGATGGTTAGTACAACTTGGCTGGTATAAGGGTACTAGAGACATAATCAATTATTCCCTATTGAACTCAGACGTATAAAAAGTGAAAAATATTTCTCAATAACACAATATATACATGAAAAAAAATCTAACTGAAAAATTTCTATAACAAAATCCAGGATTCAGTCACTGATTTTGTCTTTAGAGCAAACACTGAGGGAAAGACTGATAAAGATATGACAATGGACAAAAAATGGGTTAAAATTATGGGAGTTTTACCAAAGATAAGTTGTGCCATAGTATTCTGTTGTTTTAAATGTATTAGTCACCAAATAAAGTGATCTAAACCAGACAAACTTAAAAAAAAACCTCAAAAAGCCAACAAAATAAAAGAAAAATAATAATAAACCAAACCAAACCAAACTAACAGAAACCCCCCCAAAATAAAACAAAGAACCACCCCCCCAAAGGAATAAAAAACCAGAAAATGACACCAGAACATTTAGTAGATCCATGCCACAGAAAAATTCCTTAGTTAAGCAGGTTTTTTCACTGTTATCATGAGTAAAATCTGTGAAAGGTGTTCACAAAGAACTGTATTAAATATCAAAATTTTATTTAGGAGAGGAAAGTTTGAATTCCTTTTTTCAGTAGTGAACATCTCAAAAGGATAAAAAAGGATCAAGGAATCTCATTGGCCTTTTCAGATCATGTGGACACTGCCAGAAAAAATGAGACTCAGAATATTGTACAGAAGGACATGAACTGGGGGCCTGGAGTTAGAGGAATAAAGTTACCCCGAGTAGAACAAAGTGCACTTGAAGAGCAGCAAAAACAAAACAAGATGACTATGGCAAACTTACTGCTGCTGTCACATTGTCATCTAGATAACAATATTAATGCTGTTATAATGACATCTATGTTGTTATCTCTTGCTATGTTTTGAATGATACAAAATTGTAAGCTCTTTGTATCGTAGACCATCAGTTTGCAGTTTGAAAACTTGGTCATACTACTTAATACTTAAATATAATAATGTAATCTTTTTTAAGAAAAAATGATGAGACTGGTTACTGTGGCTTGAATTTTGAGTAAACTTTACAGTTGTTTTTATAGAACTGGCAAAATAATGCATTTAAACCAAAGTAATTTGTTTTATTGATGGTTCAAAACCATAGTCTAGTGGTTCAAAAATATAAGTGAGTTTTTATATACGGCACGCATAGCTTTATCTTACAAATTATACATTGAATATTTATTTAAAAAACCCACAATTATTTGGCATATTAAATACAGTCTAAAGGTATGTGTAGTGATATTGCCAAATACAATTTCCAAAAACTCATTTTCCAAAACCTGTGTCCCTAGGTTCTTGCAAATGACATTTTTTAACGAGCTGTAGGTACTTTCTGATTAACATAGGGATGAACATTCTTCTGTTTATCGTTTTTCTTGCACCAATGTGACATCTCTGCTGATTACTCACATTATGCTTAATTTGCAACTGATAATCAGTCCTAGTTTCTTAATAAACTTCTCATTAAGTGACTGGAGCTGTCACTTTACCTCCATGTTGCGCTTCCTAAGTATAATCCGTGACCATTATGCAAAAGAAAGGACTGCTGGACGTCACACATGTCATTTGCAATCATGTACAAAAGCTTCAAAAGCAGCTTGTTAAGTAAATGCCCTTCATAAATCATTACTGTAAAATAGAAAGTTATAACTAATCACCATATTGCCACCATTTTTGAAGAGGAGGCATGCTCAGCCAGCATACATTTTAAGAGATCTTTCCAAAATACTTTTAGGGAACTCTCTGAACTTCTTGTGCTTTGCTCATACCACAGGAAAAACAGCAGTTTATTAGCACAGAGGCTCAAGCTGAGTCACCTGGCAGATACTTGAAGATTCATTCTGAAACTGCTGCCTTCAGGAAAAAGTGATATAATCAAGTTTTGATGCCCAATGACTTATCCTCCCCTAACTGGTCCAAAGTAAATTTTCAAATTAACATTATAAGCCCACAGTAAGAATGAAGTAATTTGATGTCGTCTGCAGAGAAATAAACTGCAACTATTTGTGTGAGTTCACCTTACAAAGGAATAAATATGTGCCTGTGGATAAGTGCCACACTTCAGGGGATGCACAGTAGCAGTAGCAGTTAGGTTATACTTACTGACAATACTGTTTGCATTGCCAATATAAAAAACGCAGTCTTTGGCATATCATTTTCCTGAACAAAATCTTTTCGTTCGGTCTTCTGAGAAGCTATGTGACTACATGGACTCTGAAATCCTGTCTCAGATTCTACCAGCCATGAAGAAGAAAAAATAAAACCATGAGAGTTGAAGTTTGAAGTTAAGATATGGTACTTTGAAGGATTTTGTTTGTTTGTTTGTTTGTGTTCTTTTTCAGCAGAATGGGGTTCAGCTTGATGGGGACAGCATAAAGTAATATTAAATGCAAAGTAAGACTTTCAAAGAGAATTAAAGATAAATTCAAGAAGAGAAGCTAACCGTAAATAATAAAAAAACCTTTCCTCTCCTGGAAGGGATCTCTGGTTGTGTGCTTCCTATATATAAATTCTATGCATTCTATACATTCTTAAATCCTCAGGAATAGTACGCTACTATTATTTTCTCCAGATAAATATTTGCTGCAGAGTTCCTTATGAAATATACATTCATGATGTTTACTCATTGTCTTACTTCCAGTCATGACTTTTAAACCATTTTAGCAAAAAAAAAAAAAAAAGGTTGTTTTTTGCAAAAGTCATATGGTGCTGTAGCAGCAAGCTGTTATGACTGGACAAATGGTATCTTTAAGACTGACTTATCCTTGGGCTTATGTGAATCTTCTTTTCTTAAATTATCTAGAGAAGCTCATTTCCAGTGTGCTCACATAAATTAAATACTGCATCTCTGTATCTAACCTAAATTTGTTCTCCTTTTAGTGTCTTGTCACTGCTTTCTCAGAGATAAAAATTCCCCCTCTCTGAAAATTTCTCTCTTTTTTTACTGTTTCCATATCTTCCTGAAAAAGGTAAAACTTAACAAATAAAAACAAACAAAAAGAAAAAAAGAAAAAAGAAAAAAGAAAAAACAAGACAGTAAAGAAGTCAGGATTTGTAGATTTGTAGTAAACTAATTGGATGTTTTCCTACTTGGGGTTTATGACGACTTTAGGGAAATTGTCCCAACTGATGTCAGTAGAAAATACAGCTTTATACATTAAGGCACAGTGTGTGAGGTGATGACATTCTATGCTTTTCAGGAACTATAAATAATTCGACACAGAAGTGCACTTCAACATCTCCTTTAGTTTCTCAGGTATTTTCAGGTGATGGGACACCAACATTCATCTTTAGTACAGCATCTTAAAAACAGAAGAGGACTATTAGGACTGTTCTCAGTAGTTATTCTTCCCATTTTACCATTGTGCTGGTGTGCACTGGCCATCCCAGGTCTGTTTTATTCTACATTTTTTTTTTCCTGTGCTTTTATCAAATATCCTTTAGGATTGTATCACCACATGCACATGCAAAATGAAACCTGATCAAGAAAGAAGTGATTGCAAAGTACTACAATACACTATTTCTCTTTCCTATGTAAATTCAAATGTTTAACTTAGGAACAAAGCTCCTGTCTCGTTCCATATGTTCTTTGATTGTGGCTATAAAATAAACTAATTATTTCTGGAAACCAATAACTTTTATCTAAGAAACAGTTGGAAATATTCTATTGTCTATGAGTTTCTTGCAAAGATATTTTGACTGGATTAAATTTTTAGTTACACACCACCATCAAGTTCCTGTCACATTTCAATGTTATTGATTTGAAACAGAAGTGGAATTTTGACATTATTTATTCTGCTCTACATATTGTGTAATTATTCAGATGCTTCATTTTCATTTGTGCTTTCCTATTTGTTTTAAATGTTATTACTTGCTTCAATGCTTTTTCATTTTAGTGAATACACTGATAAATATTTCTATCAATTGCAGATGTGATTTTTGCATAAGTAACTGAAATCCTACAACCGTGGTTTAATACAATATTAGACAGCAGAGGAACTTGTAGAAACAATTAGAAAGTCTATGCATGTATCTGTTTATTGAGTTATTAAAAAAATGCTCTTAAGGGATTGCTTGAGCTGAGAAAAGGACATTAAAGCTGTTAGTTGCACTGTCAGATTTTTAGTTGTCCTCACTGTGTACAAAGTGCTATCACAGGCACTTCAGTTTACATATAAAATTCAGTAAGGATGAGTCCCAAGTGGCGATTTCCTTTTGTTTCTCCCAAGGAAGGGATGAGCACATCTATGTGCAGCAGGACTGACTATGTGCAGCTCTCTCCTTTCTCAGCTACAGAGGAGGGGCTGTCCCTCAAGTAACCCTGACATATAAAACATCTCCAGCCTAGGAACATCTTTTGGATATCTTCATGCATTTTGTCCTTGTTTCCCCACTGAGACTGGAATTTTAAGTGGGGAATGCAACCTTGTTCCATGAGCAGCCTTTATAAAATCACTGGGAGTATTTGAATGAGAAACTAGCAGACTCAAACTTCCAGCTGAAGCTACACCTTCTTTTCCAAATTCAGTCACAGAGATGAGTTGTCTGAATAATTGTAGGTTAATCTTATCATTACTAGTGTTGGGTTTTTTCCCTCCTCCATTTTCAAATGAATGAAAAAACACATTGAAAAAATTTAAATTTCCACTGTATTCCCTACTTGTGCTTCTCTTTTTGGGCACTTGCACAGGCAGTGGCAAAAGCAGTGGAGAAAAAAATACGTCCTTGAAATTAAAAAAAATAAATATTACTGAAGAATTAATTTGTTCGAGTGAAAATTTGTTTTCTATGACCAAAGTTGGAAACCACTTTTTAAAATTTTCCCTTATGATATTCACTTAGGAACAGAAAATGCTTTCAAAATAACTCTAGGTGAAACTACTTGCAGAGGGAACACATGGGCCGCTTTGTGTTCCATCATACACAGAATTTATACATATTAGAAACCCTCTCAGGGACTGTTTCAGTGAGTAGAGAGGCAAGTACGTACACCTTTTTATGGTCACAAAAGCAGGGATAGGAAGAACCTTGTTACTCAGTTCTCCACAGGTTAATCTTGTTCAGACTAAGAGAACCGTGTGACAGACGATGACCACAGAACTCACTGTTGGAAATCACACAGAACTGACTGAGCCTCAACAGCTTAACGTATATGATCCTCAGATATACTGCAGATGCACAAGCCTAATGCATGAGCTTCCCTTACGGATCGGACCTTTTTAATATCATACTTTAGCATATTATGTAGCCCAATTTTTATAACTAATTTTTATTAGTTATATAACACATATTAATCCAGAAAAAAAGTATTACAGGCTAAATACTCATTATCCATGTAGAGAGATTATTTTTAACTCAAGGGTTGGCATTAGAGTATAATCACTAATTTCCTTTGCTTTTGTTCCTCCCCAAAGGAAGTCTTCACAGCTAGCAAGGAAGAACTGTTTTCAGAACATCGCTTGGTAATATTTTTCATTTCCTTTGCATATTTTAATGTAATCAGCACGACTTACATCTGTGTAGCAATCAAATTACAAAGTCAACATAATCCAATGAAATACTGAAGAGCTAAATAATCAAATTCATATTAATATTAATTGCTGTAGTTTCTGCACCTGGATTTAAAAACAAAAACAAGAGAACCACCACATAGAACTTTCTCTATTTAACTGTAATGTTTTAAGTAAAAAAATCACAAACAAAAAGCACAAATCAGAAAAAAAACATGATGCCCCTCCCCACAAGAACCAACCCCAAAACTTCAGATGATGCTGTTTCTCCTTCTGATAGGAACAGGACTTTTTAATACACAGATTGAGATGTGTATTCCTCAGACATCCCAGTGTAACTATTTATCATTTTTCTTTTCCCTAGCAACTTTTATTAACTAATTTTCCATCTTTAAGATGGAAATATTGTCCTTATTTCACACACCCATGGATTTCTACCGAACATTTGCAGTTCTAGATATAGAACTAAATTAGGATTACCATGTCCTTTACCGAAGCAGGCCTGGATAAAGTTAAGAGGGTTCTTATTTGCACTTGTTCACACAAACAACAGTGAATACAGAAAACTCAGTGAACAAAAGATAAATTACAATTTCCAGTCCTCTTTCTCAGAGATGTCTTTACCCTTCCATTAGAAAGCAGCTGCACATACAATTAATGTAACATTTGTCAGAACTGGGAGGGGTGGGTTCTCCATACAGAGACAAATGAGCTCTTGAGGGTGGGGACAGAAAATAATGATGCAGATTTATTAGCTACAAATGGAGAAAATCCCTAGTCTGTTAGCAACACATGCATTTCAGTTTTCTGCTCTCATTCATACATCCTCTTTGGTTAATCACATGCCTGAGGATGTCTGTGTGCTGTTACACACTGTGGGAGCAAAGTTTTCCAGTGGGAAGTTTTCAGGAATAAGATGTGAATGGTTAGCTGAAGAAGTGGCACTTTTTGAAAGCAATAGTAAAAAGGCAAAAATATTGTTGTTTGGATTACAATCATCAGGCTGACTCTGCAGGTTTTGCAGCCTCAGTACAAACTGGAGTCTTTATCCCACTCCACTTGCCTGTCCTTCACTCAATGTCTAATGTTTTGTACATTCTACCAAAAGTTTACTACCTAGGGTAGATGGAATTTTAGTATTGTGTCATGATTTAAAAGTGACCCGTGCTGATGAAGAATGTAGTTTTCACTATTAAATGCATCCTTACAGAGAAAGGAGACAGCAAATGTAATTAAGGCATAATTGGATAGAAAATGCAGCTCAGGCAGATAGAATGTGAGATGTAGTAACAGGAATTTGCTTCTTTAGCAATAGCTTCCACCAGTCATTTAGGACTCCCTTTGAACTAAAGGAAATGGTTTTAGGTATAATTACATCCTCTCTCATTTAATTACCATTGGTATTGAGGCAAGATGGTAGCAAGTAATTGGGAAGTTATCAATTACTACATTAGCACACTTGTGACCACTGAGATCTCATAGATAACTCTAAATTTGGAGAGTTTAGGTATCAACTGTTAATCAGTCATAAAAAAGTATTAAAAATTGCTGAAATATGTACTTCTAGCATCAGCAAGCTTCAGAATAATAACCTGAAAGTGTTAAAGTGCAAAATTAATTCATAGATTGAATTTCAAAATCAGCCAGAACTGTCAATGGTCAAGTGGTAAAACAGATGTACTTTCCCTTGTCATTACAGGTTAAACTTCTCAATTACATACAGAGCACACAAAGCAAGAAAAGTGCAAATGTTGAAGTGCTTCTTTTTCTCCAAAGAATGACTTTAAAAGTGAGGAGAAAGCTTCATGATCAAAGCAGAAGAATTTTAGTTTTCAATGCAAAGACTTGTCTCTTGACGTTGTCTCTTAAGTTTGAGTACAAGCATATTCAGTATGAGAGAAAATGAGAGCTTGTGCCTGTAAAAACTTGAAAGAAACAGTACCCAAATGTGCAGAGCAAATTCAAAAAGTTACTTTCAGTTGGAAGCACTCTGAGAGCCAGCTGGTGCAATGCTTCCTAGGACACAGGTCCTTTCTCTCTGTGATTGAGGGCCTTCAAACCACCTCTCTCATTTCCATGATGAGGTTGTAAGTGAGCACAGAATATGAGAGTTCCACATCTTTCCTGATGAGGTTGTCTAGTTCTGTAATAATTTTCATCTGGAAAGAAAAAGGAAATGTAAGGAATAGGAGTGCCAGGTCATGACCTACACAAACAAATTCTTCAATGCATCTTATATGCATTTGTAATGTAACGCAGGCTTTACGTAGTGACAGAAGGGCCTTGGAAAGAGCATAAAAATGTAAGTTCTTATCACAAGGTGGGTGTCAAATGTCCAGTTACTAACAGACATGCATGAAAACATCTCTAAATAGCTGTAGAAGTTATAAAGTAGAAACAGGTAGAAACAACTGTCTAGAAAGTGTATCAGCTTCAGGATTCAGTCTAGACTGTCAGCATCATGGCTGTGTACTTCAGAACCCAAGATGTCCCTAAGATCTCAGCCTTCTGCAGACCACTGCATTGTTAGAAGCCTCACTATTCCTGTATTTATAGTGAAAAACAGGAAGCCAGTAGCAAAATTACTCACATGTATATCATAGTGCCTGCAGGACTGTGGAAAGTCATGGAGTTAGATATACAAAAATCAGTAAAGCCTCATGTAAAATTGTTTTACCAATAATTTACTCTTATTATTTACTATTATTTTGGAAATTATTATTACAAAAAATACTGTTTCCAAAAGGAATGAAGCCCTGGGGGTTTGGTAAAACCAGCACTAGCAATAGCAGCAATTATCCAACCTGTGGGAAACACATTTTATACTGTAAATTCAGATGTGACATTACAGCCCACTGATAAAAGCATACAAGGACAAGAGGTTGCCTTGCAATTTGCTGATCTGACCCTTGCTTTACTGAGTCAGCCTTCTCCCTTATCACTGTGGACTGTCTAGGGGTCAGCACTGCTGTCTGGGTCTGGTCAAGGCTGCTGGACGTGCTTTTTTCCTTTTAACTGGGTACCACATGAGAGCATCCCTGGTCAGCAGGAGCACTGCCCTGCTGCCACCTCCACCCCCGCTCACCTTCCTTTGTAGAGCAGTCCAGTCTTGCTGCTCCCTGACAAAACAAAAAAAAAGACATCAAACACCTGCTCTTGCTGCCTCTGGAAGTGTAAATCAATTTGTACAAATGTAATTGTGGCTGCATAAGCAGTTGACGCTTCCTCCTGGGCATACAAAACTCAAAGCAACCACATGTAAGAGCAGAATGGTTTACACTGTGACATCCTCCCTGGTTAGACTGCTGATCAAATTAATTTTTAAATAGCATTTCTGACTGGCCTGAAGTATAAGGACAATAATTCCTATCTTCTACATAATACCTTTCATTTTTCAAGCTATTTAATAACTGTAACAACTGTAAGTACTCCTCCAGGTACCCTTGTAAAGGAACAGTTAATAATCCTTTATCCTTCTATTGTGTCTGACACCTGATGCTCTTGAAGTATTTTATGTATTTAATGGATAAAGACTCATGCGGTTTCTGTGTATGAAGCCTTACAGGGTCAAGTGAGTTTTAGAGCACGAACAATTTAGGAAAACAAAACAGCAGTGGCAAAGGGAAATAAGGGGTATCTTCATGAAACTCTTTAGAAATATCAAAGTTTGCAACTTTTAGGACTTGAATCTTGTACCCTTTTTTCAAGAGGACAAGATGAAGCACAGAAAGATAAAACAAATAGCTGATATTTGAAATCAGGCTTCCCATTGTCCCATATGGCCTTACCTTTAAGGCACATATGTGTCCTGTAGTGGAGGAGACAGTTCCTGTCCTCATCAGTCCCTCCCTGTGATCTCTCGAAGGAGTGTGAAGTCGAAAGTTCTCATGCCACAGGAGATTATAATGAAAAATTCCCATCTTCTCCCTCTCTCTGGTTATGATTTTACCACCAACATGATATTGGGCAAGTTTCTTTAGTTCCTGCAATTTTTCCCAATGTTACAAATAATGTGGTTAATCTAGAGGTCCTGCTCATGTTGCAGCACTTTGATCAATAACAGTGTAAGAAATGTGTAAGTTAAATATGTTGCATTGCACACACTTCCAGATTCAAAATGTCAAAATATCACTGGTAAACAATTTGCAAGGACTTAGAAGCAAACACTCAGTGAATCTCTGAAGCTGGAGACACAGCTGGCAATGTGAAACCTGGAAGATTGCCAGAAGTCCACCCTTCTCTTGTAAAACAATAAAAGACTTGTCTTGGTAGGAGAAATTATAATAAACCAAAAACCAAACTGCTGTCTCTTCTAGGAGATGCTGTGTACCATGGAGATATTTCAGGGCCCTGCTGACTGCATGGCAATCCCACGGAATGTTTTGCTTGTGCAATCCAATTCTAAACACTTACAACAAAAGAAGGCTATAAAACCCTTTCTGATGCAGTTAATTTTTTAGAGTATTTTCCAGGCTTGATGCATTGCTGAGATGGTACAACATGCCTCATTACACTGTGACACTGTGTCAGCAGCGCAGATTGCCACTGGCCTCCTCCCTCCCTTCCCTTGTACAGGACTGCAGCTCAGTGGCACACTTTTCCTTCTGGGAATTCAGGAAGAAAAGGAAAGCAAAATCATTAGGTGCACTAGAAGGGATGATTTCTTTCCTCTCGTAGGATGCACAATAGAAAATACTTAATTTTTAAGCAGATTTCTTCAAGTTACATGTTCCTCTCAACAGCCCTGGTATCAGAAACCAGTGCATAGGACAACTACTGCTTCACTCTTCACATAGGTCACAAAACTAGGAGAGGAGCAGTGCAAGATATCCAGATAGAAGGAGAGGAATCAATCCCACACTTCAATTACATCCAGCTACATTCATATGCCTGATGTCAGACTACCTCTCAGGTTCACCATAATTTGCAAATGAGAAAGTACATAGACAAACTCTAGATATCAAACTTTGGCTCATAGCTTGGTTTTTTTTTGTAATATGTTTGCCTACCCCCACTTACCTGGGAGCCTGCAGAGCAGAAATCATTTCACAGAGGCTGGGAGGCAGCTGGAGGTTTATCTCGAACTGCTCCATCTTATTTTGAGAGTGGACTGGCAGCAGAGGGGACATCAAGGGTCACACCAGGAAGATATGAGTGATGCTGAGAAGACTTTTGGCAGCAGGGACTTCCCTCCTGCTTATGCCCTATTTGGCTTTTTTGGGAGATCACCCACCACACACTTATTAAAGAAGAGACTCATTAAAAGCATGTGAATAATCAGTGTAACTGCATTTTAAACAAGGAACAAGAAAAAACGAAATTTGAATTACTCTAGTAAGAGCCATCAGTCCGTAGTGCTACCAGAAGCTCTTGTTCTTTGATGACTCAGTTAGCAAAGTTTGAACCAGGGCCAGTTTTAACGATTTAAGGTTTCCTGTCTTAAACAGTGGCACTGATCAGACACTTGAAGCTCAGAAGGTGCTCAAGCATCCTGCTGAGTAGGGCTTTGAGTCACCAGTTCCTCTGGTTAAGTAACTGGGATGTGATCCAGCCACAGCAATCTGAGAGCACTTTGATGGCCTAAAGTCTGGGAAATGCAGTCCTCTGATGTCCAGCCTCACAACTGGCTGTGCTTGCCTGCTGTGTACAAGAAAAAAAAAAATGTCTCCAGTAGTAGAGGAGGCCTCCTGGAGTCCCTAACAGAGAAAGCAAATAGGTACATGCAGTTTGTAAGACACTCAGCAGTCAGAGAAGAGTATAGATAATATGGGCACACACGTATCCTTTGGCAGTTCTGAGTGCCCTTCCACCCAAAGTCAGAGCAGTTTCAAGAAATGCAAGTGTCTTCTTTGCATTTGGTTCCATTTTTTTTTTTTTTTTTTTTTTTTTTTTTTTTTTTTTTTTTTTTTTTTTTTTTTTTTTTTTTTTTTTTTTTTTTTTTTTTTTTTTTTTTTTTTTTTTTTTTTTTTTTTTTTTTTTTTTTTTTTTTTTTTTTTTTAGTGCTAAATCCCTCTTATTTTACAGTGAAAGTATATTCTCTTCGGGTTTTACCCTCTGCTAAATATCTGCTTCTTTCCATTGTCAAAATTTTCAGTGTTTTTGTAAGCCTCAGTGGGCTATTCCTTCTTTCTCCCTGCCAAAATCAAGCATTAACACCTATGTCTTTGTTCTTTACTTGAAAGATTTTACATTTCCACAGCCAATATTCAACACATATTTACTGTTGCTATTAGCAAGCCTGATACATATGAGCATAAAGTTGAAAATATGTACCTACAGACTGAAAAATCTCCAGCAATTTCATTCTGGTATCATTAAGTGTTAAATATTATAAATTAATTTATTTTATTCTATGAGATTCCTTGTCATATAAAGGAAATGCTCAGTGACTTAGAGTAGACTTAGAAATCTGTTCCTAATGATGTTCAAAATATTTCAAATGCATGAATTAAGAAATAGGTTTATACTTTAGAGAAAGCATTTGATTTTATTAGCCTGAGGCATTAGAAGACATAAAAGATGTAGTGAAGTTATTCTACCGCCTCCTTTTTTTTTGTCATGAGGAACTGGAATGTAACATATATACTTCTAGAATACATTTATCTCTTCCTGTCAAGCCTTTAAAGAAATACTTGACCTAAATGTCAAAAACTTGACTATAATTTGTAACTGAAAGATCACATAAGAAACATATTTCTAAGACTGTATTTCTTAATTTTTCAAGAAGGAAAAAGACAAAATCAAAATCTCTTGAAATCAGTTGCAAGAAAATTCAGATGAGAAAGTGGAGGTGAGAGAATCTAATGAGATTCATTGATACAGAGGCAGTGCTGCACTGGAGGGCAGTACCTGAACTGTTCTGAGAAGAGTTTAGAGCATGAGGTGGCTGCCTGCTGCTAACCTGTGTGTAACCACTGAAGATAAGTTTTGTACGTGTATGTGTATTCATTTTGAATTCTGGATCCAGGGTGCATCTTGACTGAAGACACTCTTGAGATTGAAGGCAGAAGAATGCAAATTTGGAGCGTAAATAATGCTCCAGAGGACTCTGATCGTGGCTCTAACAACCCTAACGTGCATTACTCACAAACACTGATAAAGGGTGATTGCAGATTCAATGGCCCTGTTATTACATGCCTTGTTAAGCAGGTTTTCCTATAGTTAAGATCTACTCACGGTTATATTTTTCCACTTTTTCAGGTGCATTTTTATTGATCTGTTTAACTCATTTCCGTTTTGCAAGATGAAATATTTATTGCCCAGGTGCTTTGCTGCTAGAGGTGGAGTCCATCCCTTGCTGCAACACCTACACCAGGGCTGGTTTCAATTCCTACTTCCTTCTCCTCTCTATGACATTGTGCTTTTTATAGTCTCCAAATATTGCTACAACTTTAGAGGTCATTTTTTAATTTAAGTATATAATGTGTCCATTCTGATTCGGTAATCTTCTGTAGTAGCAAGACCTGCATTCAGTTAGATTGTTGGCATATTTACAAGTTTTTCATGACTTCAGGGTATTCCCTGGGAGTCACAGATCCACGAAGTTGTTCTAATAAAACTTTCACACAAACAGAGAAAAAAGGAAGGTTAGCTAATTATTTTGCCCCAGTAATTTGTGACAGCTAATAACAGGTAAGGTAAACAGGTCTGATGACTGAACTTGTGTCGAAAGTCAGAAAATACACTTTACCTTAGAACATTATTTCCTTTGGTATATCATGTAGACATTTTTTTCCTTAAAAATAAGAAAATATAGATGAGTCATCATAAAGAGCAAACTACTTAAAAACATTCTTTGCTATCAGTACAAATACATATACCTGTATGCAATACATATCATTATTATAAAAATGTATGATTATATATTCAATTTTTGATTAATACATGAAAAGATTTATATGAACAAGTGAAATTAACTTAAACGTGATCCTCTGTCTGTAGAGTCAATATTTATCAGAGTTCTGAAGTGTGTCCAAAACTAAAATACAGACAGAGGTCATATTAACTGCTATGTTTGTCATTGAAAGGATATGTTCTATAAGGCAATCAAGTGAGTTATTCAGGATTGATCATTAACCCTTCTGCATTATTAAATTCATGTAGCATCCATGAACCTTTCATTATAAGTTAAACCTCACTAAAAAACAAAAACCAAGAAACAAAAAAAGGCATTGTCACCTGAACCAATGAAAAGATTTAGTGTTGATTTTACTTTAGATTTGTTTGTTTGCCTTGGGGCTTTTTTGAATATATTTTGTGGGGGTTTGGGGAGAAAGGGGCAATATGGTGGGTTTTTTGGTAGTGATGGTGTTTTCCCATAGAGAAATTTGCTCAATAAAGTTAATATTAATATGCCTGTAGGAACTAAAATATGAAGTGGGTTATTTGTGATCTGCTGTGCACCCTAAATTAAACCCTTTTTTCTTATGCTTTGCCCCATCATATTTTTAGATAAGAATTATTTATATTTATGACCAAAGACTAAGTCATTGAGTATTTTACACTCTCATGAATTCATTGGGGTCCAAATCTCAACACGTGTAGGAGCAGGCTGTTCTAATTTTAAAACTAAAGTTTAAAATCTTAATAGTGCTTTAAACAAATTCAGCATGCTATCAAATAAAGAAAAATAATTTAACAGTGCTGTCTTTATCAATTCAGTAGAAAATGAAAAAAAAATAGAGTTGGTAAGGCCTTTCATGCAGTACAAAAATAAATTCTAATATCTATAAAGCTTTTTAAGATACTTTCAACTCCATGGTTTCAAGATAAACATCCTTTGGGAATATTTCTCTATATTTCTCTGTGTTCAGAGTTGGCAAAATGAACCATGTCCTGTACTTTTGAAGCTCTTTCAGGAAAAGTAATTGAAAGCTTTTGTCACTCAGTCTAAAATATCAGATGAAGACCTATCTATAGCTCACTTTGCAATAGTATGAGAAAACAAGGTGGACAAATAGCTTGAGGTAAATTTGTCCTTCTTGTATACAGACTAAACAATATCTCTTAACCTTGGATTTGGCATTTACAAATGATAAGACATTTTTAAAATTCAGGGCAATGTATTTCAATCACTTTTTATTTTTCAAATATTCCTAATGCAATTTCTCTTTTGTTTAAAAATATTCAAGTAAAAGACAATAAGTTGTTTCTATTTCAGCAGTTCAGAAACCAAAAACTGTGTAGAATATATATTGCTACGTGCACAACATAAGGTGTTGGCAACCACAGGAAAAAGACTCTTTTTGTCAGGAAACACTTGGGTTTAATTTTAATCAATGGCTAGATTGCTAAATTTTACCTTGTAAAGGCTTGACTGGTTCAGTCCCTTTTTTACACATGATAGAAATAAATAAAAAAATAAATATTTCATATTGTAGAGGAAACGTGTCCACAAAAATGACAAATCAAGATCCTTCCAATCAAGGACAAGGGATTGCTCTTAAAGTTACATATGATCAGAGAATCTCATTGAGAGTTGAAAAAATGTGTCTTCCTATGGTAAATCTGTTTGGACAGAAAGTGTCATCTCCTTTGGTACATAGGTGATTGTCCATGATAGAGTTTCAGATAGAGAAGAAAAGACTTTCTGTTCCAACAAGATGATTTAAAATATCTGTATGTTTCTATATTAACTGATGCTATCAAGATGTATAGGGTTTTTCCTTCACTGAAGATAACATACAAACAATATAAATAAAAAAGGTGTACAAACCATGGAGTATGTTAGGAAATACTTGCAGTAGCTACTCTTTATGATCATCTGATCATTAAGCATTCCACTTTGGCATGGGGTGTCAAATACCATGGCTGAGGCTTAAGTAGGTGAAAATGGTGGAAATGAGAAACACAGAATTAGATTTAAAATAACCCTACCAGATCTGATATCTTTTTAATATATTATTGTTTGGGACAAAATCGTAGGTCAAAGTATTTCAATGTGCAACAGTTTTACAGAATCTTGAGTCTTTTACAGAAAGAAAAAAAGCTAGATGAAGAGAAATAGACAAAAATACATTTTTATAAGAAATTGTATAGCATTCCAAACATTTTCCAGCTATCATTAAAAAATACCATATCATAGGTAAAAGAAACTGCTTCAGGATTAAGGGCATGCACAATGCGGAGTGGGAGGAGGGAAGAAAGAGATTCTAGTCAGACCAACTTGAAATAAAATATATACAATTTTATATTCAAAATCAAATCTATTTATTTTTTTTTATTTTAAAATCACAGACAAAAATCTGCACACACATATGAAAAATGCCTCAAAACAAACAAAAAAACATCTACACCAAATTTATTCTTTGTTAGAATAGAAAGTTTGGGTAAATTACATTTTCTATGAATTTCCATTTTACCATGCAATTTCAGTGACTTCTGTTTTGAATAAAGCACTTTCACGACCTTGAAGTCAGGGACCTACCTCACTTGTGATGTTTATGACATAAACAATCACTCCAACCTAATCATTAGTTGAGATTTTGTGTTCAAAGATAAATTTTCAGGATTTGGTCACCTATTTTAAGAAGAGGTGATTCATACCTGATTTTGTCCACGGAGCAAAAGCAGTCTGGATAAATGGATCAGATGCCAACAGCTCTACTGCCTCAGGTGCATCTCCTGTTTGCAGGAAACATGTCAGAACATTGCAATACTCTTCCTTGGTACAAAGTACAGGTGCTTGTGCATGTGAAAAGAAGTACTAGGATAGTTTGGTCAAAGCAGAGAGGCAGATAATATAAAATCTTATTTTGACTTTAAGATCCCATACTAAGGAATAGAAGAGAATATAAAGAAAGGACAGCAACATTACTGATGTTATTGTTCATGTTGAACTGAGGTAGTAAACCCCTTTTTATTACTTCAGATCCAAAAACATTATCTAGCTGAGTACGTCAGTACCCAAGCACAGCCCGATATAACACAAGCACATCCTGACGATAAAAATTCCATGACATAATTTAGGCAATCCAGGCACAAGTAACTGTGAGCTAGATGAGTTTTCTTTTTCAATCCGAGGAGGTACATAACTCCAGATAAGGGTGGCGAACTTGTAGGCACTGCAGTGGTAGACCAATTAACATATTTTTTCTTTAAGGTTACTTACTACTTATTTCAGTACGTACACCAGTCTGAAATATATGCAAATGCAGCTGAGAGTCACTAGGGACTGTTTTGTTAGAAGTGATAATCAGCCTGAGCATTACAAACATGCTGCAGGCTAAACAAGTTGGCCTATAGCACTACAAGAGGTACTTTGCTTTGAAAATCCTCATAATCGTTGCCAGTGCATCTATGTCACAGAAACGAAGCAGAAGAAGGGTATAATCAAGCCAAGCTGAGCATGTAAAGAATCATATGGGAGATGGGAATGAGCAACCACTTCTGTGTAGTGAACAGCGATTTCTGTGTTCAAGCCAGATGTTTTACTGACAACACCTTCAGATGCTGAATGAATATTTCAGTGCAAAATGAGCTTGAGATACAAATTAATGAGTTCTTTTTTCAAAGCCACTTAGATATGCTATTACAGCTAATAACATTCTCCCTTTCAGAAACAGTTATTTTATTTGGATGAAATAGGATGCCTTATTCAGCCCAGGAAAAATCTCTATTAAAAACTTATTGGACTGCAAAGAAATATGTGCATTTATAACAAAAGACCCTTTAAAGTTTAGAGCCTGTGAGATGAAAATACCATGGCTTGACAAATAGAGGACAAGTTAACGATATCCACAGAGTAATACTGTCTGAAGTTGCAAGACTTTTCTTATCTGAGCAGTTTTCTTATACCATATCCATAGTGCATTGAACATCTTTTGTACCCACAAGAAACAAGCAGAAATTGCCACTGTCCCCTTAATGTATGAAGTTGAATGTTTCAGCTGAAAGTCTAGGTCTAAAATCCTGAGTGATGACAAGAGCTACCCCTCCTAAGGCAGAAGCTAAGATAGTAGTTTTTTAGTGTATATTGCAGAAATTTTCTTCATTTAAATAACAGAACTAGTAATCTTGGTCCTCTGCAATCATAGATATTTTTGTCTTGGGCATGCCACATGCAATATTTTTCACATGAGATTAAATGTTAACATTTTTATGGTAAAGTCTGTTTTGAAGAATATCATGTCCTATGATTATCTGGTTCAAACAGATGTTTAAATAAAGAAAATTGGTCCTGATTAAGAAATGCGGTAATCATCTGTCCATCAATTATGCTGTGTTGCTTCCTTCATGTAATTTATTTGTATGGTGTATTTGATAAAAGCTTTTAGATAGCTTCACAGAAATTGCACTGCCTTACATTTTTGTGAGCTACACATCCATTAGCGAACTACACTTTGAAGATGTTTTCTATAAATTAACAAGTTCGTCTATGCCTCTTAATGGAACATATCAGGTGAATTAGATAGTGAAGAAGTCTGTAAGCCCATAATGTGTCTTTTTTCTACTACTGCTTTCATTTATGCAGTCTTTTGAAGGAAAAAAAAATATTCATTTCCTTGGAAATGTGACCTTTTATTAGTGATCCAGAAGAAATCAAATTACTGTGATGTGATCTCCAAGAAACAGGTGTAATCAGTAGATCCTTGTTATGCTAAGCCTAAACCATTAGTGCAGATTTACCTCCTTTTCCTGATGTAAAATATCAAAAACGTCATTCAAGAACCTTGTCTTTGCCACACCCAAAAGAGTAATTGCTCAGTGATTACTGAGGCTTTACCTATGCAGGGCTGACAGGAAACTGTCCTTCCAAAGGTGGTATTTGTATTATTGTTGTAGTTGTCATTACAGATAAACTTTGGAAAAAATTCCCAATTGAGATAATCACATATCCAGAAATATGGATGATTTGAAGTTGTCCATGTTCTGTCATTTTCTCACAATATGATGTTACAATGTTGCTTCTCCCTGTCTCACTTTTCAATTTTGTCTTTGTTTTTCAAATCCTGGCTAATTAGAGGATTTATTTTTTTTGACACCAAATTTTCATGTTATGCTTTAGATGCAAGGACTATATGGTGTTCTATTAACTGTGGATTTTTGCTTCTTAGATTTGTGTGTTAATTGGTAACAACTGCATTAAACTTTTTTTTTAAAGTGTTTGTCATTGGAGTAATTAACCACATTATCGGAACAGCCAAAATTAACCCTTTTTCAGCTTATTTCTTCAACCAGTGTCTGTGAAGATCTTTTATTTTTCATTCTTGGTTATGTTTTGAAAATTAAGTGTAGAGTAGTGAAGCAAAGAGTAGAAAAATACATGCAATAAGAATAATTTGTCTTTTGAGATAAAGCACCTTCTGAAATGATTATGCATCTTTTACCTTTGATTTGATCACATTACTGGGCTTTTTTTTCCAGGTATTACATCTATACATTATAATCACTATATGAAAATTGAGCCACTCATATGCATATAATCTTGAAAACTGATGCTATAGGCCAAAGCAGAAGTTGTAATAAAGCCAAGAGTGAGTAATAAAATACTGAATAAACTTATACAAATACATAATTTATTTTCCTCAGCAGAGATATTATTTTAAATTGGGAAGCTTTTCTTGTAATCTGAATAGTGTGCAATCTCTGATGAATGTCTTTTGCTTTCTTCCTGCCACAGGCCCTGTCTTTGAAATAAGGTAATTTTCCTTAATTGTGTCTCTCATACCTGTTTCATGGAAGTTCTTTTGGGCAGGGTGTGCCTTTCCTATGCCTAATATTTGCTTTCCCTGGGAGCCCCTCGTGGTCTAGAGGTTAAGGACGCAGCGCTGTCACCGCCGAGGCCTGGGTTCGATTCCCGGTCGAGGCCCCTCCCCGGGCAGATGGAGCTCGTTAGCCCTGTAAGGCAATCCATCTACGTCCTGAGGACCTCGCTGCCACCGTCCAAGCTCGCTTGGCCCCCGCAGATGAACTTTAGGATTAAAGGGTGGGCTCAGTTCCGCGCACACTGTGTCTCACCTAAAAAATCCAATGCGCAGGCTGGAAGGTGTAAAGACCTTCCCCGGTTCTTCGTTCGCGAAGATTGGCCATTACAATTTGCTTTCCCATAGTGACTAGTATAATGTAGCCTAGTATAATGCAGTATAATACAACTCCCTAGATGGTCTCATCTAATCACTTACAAGGAGAAATTCACCTTTCAACAGTTTTTTTAACATCTTTCAAGAAGATGGGTTCTTGCATTAACAATGGAAAACATAGGGAAGGATATAACATGACAGATAATATTTGTCCAGATATTTTCTGTGGGACAAATTGCTCATTCGGAGCAATATAGTTTGAAAAATTGACATTTGTAACTAAGAAGTCCTTTACAAGGCTACTGTTATTGTTGTTTTAAAAGGCACACAGTCCTCTGGCTGGGGAGAGTTGGGGTTGTAATTCACCTACAGAAAGGTCAGTTGTTATATGCATAGCTCAAAGCTTGACTGCAAGATGCTCAGAAATTACAATGATGTACTTGGAACAGAGCAAAGCAGAACTTGGAAAATACACGCTGTAGATACCAACTGGATTTTCAACGGTATTTGAGTTGTTGATTTACTTTACTTCAGTGGAGGAGAATGAAATTCTTGACATGAAAGAAACATAACTGCTGAGTAGATTCCTCTTGGTAATATGTATGAAATACTACATAATCTCAGTGAAACCTCAGTTTTCTGTGCCTTTCAATGTGAGTAATTTATTTCTGGTGTTTTTGTTTGTTTGTTTGGTTGGTTGGTTGTTTTTTTTTAAGATTTAAGACTGGTCTGTCCAATATGTTCATATTGTGACAAAACTAAATAATATTGTAGGCATACAAAATATTTTTTACAAGGTTTTCCATAAGCCTTGTTTTTCTGCCAACTTACAAAACCCAGTTTAATTACACAGTGTATTACTTAAATTATTAGTAAGAAACTTTACAGCCGAAAAACTGAGGACAATCAACTTTTTGGACAAGAATTACTCTTTGGCATACCAAACTACAAGCCCCTTTTGGCAAAGCTATTCAGGCTCCTGATTATCTAAGTAGGAATAGTCAAAAAGATTATGATTTGATGATGGGAAAAAAACTCAAGGTATTATTTAACATCAAATAACTCTGAATTTTTTAATATCAATTTCAAATCTATGGTTCCAATGATGCCTGCAAAGAGTGGAGAAATTTAAACAGGACAGAGGAAAAAAACAAGGGAACTGCATGCTGCCTGGTAGAAAGTATGAAGGGTGGTAGAGATGCAAAGCCCATACACTTAAGGCCATGCAGCCAAGAAATATGGCATATTTAATGTATTTGCTATTGTCCTGGGAAAAGGAAGGCTGTGTCTGCCTTTTCAAAACCTGAGGAATGTGAAATATCAAAATAAATTTCCTTAATATGCTTGTTTTCCTTTTGTCCTTGAATTGGATATAGTATGGATATGATTTTCATGCACCCAATTCTGTTTTCCTTTAATTGAATACAAATTAGAGTCCCCAATTAAGTATGTCAGCCAAGGAAAGATTTGCTTCTCTGGAGAGTGACAGCAGGAGACATGTCCAGAAATAGGCAAAAACTAGCAGTCTAATAGATATATATATACACACACATATATATACATATACAAATATGTATATGTATACATGTGTTTGTACATATATATTCAAATCAGCATTCCAAGGGCAGCTGTTGCTATTAAGGGCATTTCACTTACAAGCACAATATTAAATTAGATTGGCTTACAGAACCCATAAACATGTTATGTCGGTGTGTTATAACAAAGATAATAGAAGTAATAACAAATAGAATTTAGAATCACATTTTAATTAGTCATATGAACAGTTTAACACAGAAATACTGACAAAGCAGAACTAACAGTGTAATGAAGCTGCTTAAAGGTGTAGATAGGAGCCATCCTTGCAATATAAATGCAGTTTTTAATAAGAATTTTTGCTTAAAATAATGATTTCACTAAATCACTGTAACTGAAAAAAAAGACCAAATGAGAAGTATGCCCTGTTTGACTTTACCTAGGGGAACAAAGACCTTTTTTTCTTCACTATGAATCCTGCTATGAAAAAAAATAATTCATGCATAAAATTGCCCATATATTTAGAATACCTGATTTGTAGTTCATATGAAAAGAAGCACTTAAGAGGAGAGGTGTCATGTTGGTCTCCTCTGGATACTTTATTTGTTTTAATTTGAATGGTATTAATGATTTGTCTGTGTAACTATTTTAACTCTTTCAGAAATGGTTATCTGACAACTTTTCTGTTAAAATTATTATTATATAGTTAATGTGAAAAAAAATGTCAGCAAATAATTCATTGAGGCATTCAGTTCTTATCACTCAACACAGTAAAAAAAAAAGGCAAAAAATTTTATAAAACAGTAATTTTGAAGTCCTTAAACATTCATATTTATATACATATACTGTCCAATTTTTTAATTGATGAATTGTAAATTAATTTATTGATATTCTGAATGTTTCCTGAAACAGCAATATTTCTGCACCAAGCCAGATGATGTGGTACATAGCTGTAAATATATGAAACACAAGGAAATAAATATAAATTAAATAATGGAACGCAAGGAAGCTTTTTCATTAATTAATGCACCTGAGTTTTATGTAACAGCAATTAACATATTTCTAAATCCAACATCCTCAGGAACCATATAAAAACCCCCACTTTAAATAAAAATGTAGGAATTAAAATAAGAAAGAAAAAAGGAATCTAACCAAAGCAAAAACTTATAAAAAGTGGTGACACTATCTTTTACACCTAGAGAGAACCCCAGCTACCACTCTGGTCACTCTTGGATGCACTTTTCCTTTTGTACAGATGAGTCACTGGGACAAAACGATTTGCTCAGGATTATATAGACAGATGTTACACAACAAGGAAGTACTGATCAAGATAATACTTTAACCACCAAACTTGCCTTTCCTTCAACAACCTACAATAACAAAAAATTGAAAAAAAAAAAAAAAAGAGAGGAAAATGCAAATCTAAATGGACAACACTGAAGAGGTTTGCTGAAAATGACTTTCAAAGGAGTGAGTCCTTTTTCTGCAGTGAAAAAGAAATGACCGGTGAAATGTACTTTGAAAACATGGGCTAAGAGGAGTTTTAAATAATCAAAGACACAATAATACGTTATTAGAACCCATTGTCACAGTGCAACATTCAGGCCAAGAGCTTAGCAGGAATTAAAAAAGGATTAAATCTTTATAAGGATAATGAGAACATCCATAGTTACTTTAGATAGGATACAAAATAATATTTTTAGAAAAGAAATACAGGCATTCCTTGAGGCATAAGTGAACCATTAACTTAGGAAGGTAGGAAAAACTTAATCTATAGCAAAATTATTGTGCAGTTTGTGACCTCCTTTGAAGAAACTTGTGAAGCATTCCATAAGATACAGAAAAACATTGTAGAAGAACTACTGATTGAATCCATTTTGTCAAATTCTGTTTTTAAACCTTGTGTATTAAGTCCATTTTCCCATAGTAGTTTGAATATGGACATCCATGTTCACCTTCTTTCTACTGGTATAATCAAGATCTCACAGAATTTCCTAAAAATAAATGTGTGTAAATAGAAGTGTATGTTCAGAGAAGCTGAAAATTAAATTTAATTTCACTGAAAGAAGAAAGATCAAAATCTGATTAGCCTTTTCATCTGCTGTGTAGCTCATTTATATGCACTTCTTGTCTAAATACTTAGAACTAACTTTAAAAAGTTGTAGGCCCATATCAAAAGCAGAACTTGTTATACCAAAAATTTAATTATATATCCCTGTATTTTCTAATGTGTACAAATTATATTCTCTGGAAAATATAATACATTTCAAATATTTGGTGAACTGCAGTATGCAAAAGAAAAGTGTTTTTAAATCTACCACTTTTCCATATACACATAATGTTTATTCAGATGTGCTATGATTGTAAAGGTCATAACTACAAGATAGAACTCATGCCTTTTTTTGTCTTGAATAATGTTAGAAAACCCCCTAAACAACCCATATTGGAAGATTAGCAATTTGTGATGAGGTACATAATGGTCCCTGAAGAAAACAGAACTGAATAAGTTCTTGTCTTCCAACTTAAGGGTCATTTCCAGTGGTAAGTTAATGAACTTTTTCTGAAAAGGCAAAGTTCAAAAGTCCTCATCTCCTCAGAAATTATTTCCCTGTGAAGAAATTTTCAATACTGATGACAACAACTCTTTTTCTAGCACAAAGACATTATTCTTCACAGACTGGTGTTTTCTTGGATGCTTTGCCATCACTTAGGGCACAAAACCTTATTTGTGAGAGTCATGGCAGGACACTTATAGCTCAGGGTTTGCTGTGTACTGAATTTCTGAATAACTTAAAATGTCAGAAGGCTCTATGCTTTCTCTGTGAATGGGAAAGAGCAAGGAAGTATTCTCTGTGGGTACAGCTGCATTGGTAAATGATGGGTCCTCAGCTCATTGTCATCATTGAGCATGAATGTTATTTAATTCTCAGCCTCCTTTTTGTGAGGAACCTGTTAGTTTGGATATAGTTCACTCTAGAAACTGCTCATCTGAAGTAGTATGGAGGAATCTACACCTCATTTGACTGTGTTCTCCCTTCTCCATGTGATTCTTGGGATCACAGGGGCAGCATATGGGGCCTAAATGACATCCAGAGTCAAATACTGTGTAGTGTGGGTATGGCCAATCTACTTAAGGGAGGGTGAGTATGTGTGGATGAAGAGGAAGTAAAAACTACTGATCAAGCTGAGTCTTTTTTTTTTTTTTTTTCAGTATGGATGTAGCATGGGTTATTCTTTAGGTTTTACTTCAGTCATCTCGTTTGGTCACATAGGAAATTTAAATCTTTCTATAAATTACTAATGACAGAGAAACAGAATGGAATATGGTTAATCGCTACTGGCAACAACTATGATTAGTCACTATTGGTTACCATTGTAAAATTATGCACTACTTCATTGCAAGTGTGAAACAAAGAGAAAGGTGATCTTTTCCTTCCATGCTTCCTTTTATACTCTGATATGTTGAAATAATGAAACTAATTGCCACAGGTTGTCATGAAGGTCAGAGATACCAATGGTTTTGAAAAAAAAGCTGATAGAAAATCATTTGTCTAGTAGTATCTATTCAATGAGACACTTTGGATGTTACATCAGATTTAGGAAGGCCCTAATCTCTTTCTTGCCAAAGACTAGAAGGTATATATATAGCTGTTGCCCCTTTTTCCTATTATTTTCCCCAGTATGTCCAGTACTTACCACTATGAGAAGTGCATTTGGACCATGCACTGTACAGCAGTTTTTGCACTTTATAAAGACTGCAAGAACTGAATGAAGTTGTCCTAATAAACAAATCGGTTCTACTTTTTTTTCTCTCCCTCAGATTTTTCTTCTATAACTCCTACTATTCCAGACACAAATGATTTTCTAGAAGTTATTTACATTTAGACTAGCATGCAGTTCTTCACAAGAGGAAAGTATCTTACTGACTCATAAATAAGTAAAAAAAAATTAAAAATCTACATTCTGTCATAATGATGTTTGTAATAATCGATTTTGATTTTTGTTTTTACCATCAGAAGCTGTTGATGAATGAGATTTTGTTGTTTAGTTGTTTTGTTTTTTTTAATGGCAACAACTATTTTGCTTTAGATTTGCTAGCTTAAAAATCACAAATCCATTTTCACAGCTCATATATAAAACTCACTGTACAATTTCTAGCACAGCAAGGAGAAACTCAGTAGATAAGTAGAGAAAATGATTTTGAAACTAAGTCAGCATTTTTAAGGAATTTGATTTATAAAATGCAATTTTTTGCCTTCAGCAAATCCTTGAAAGTCATTATGGCTTTTTTTTCTAGTTAACTTTCTTCAATATGCCTAGTGATGGAAACAGCTATTTACAATATTGAAAGTAGTTTTATAAATGCTTTATGAAAACCATAGTTACCTTTATTTCTCTGGTACTATTTTTCATTAACATTTTGTTACACAAGAAAATGTATTTTCACAAAAGCAAAACAGGATTATAGGAGCTAAGCCCAGTCTTGAATTAAAATCAGGGAAATAAATATGAATGAAACAAGAGTTCTGTTCTGACTATATTGCAGAGTAACTACCATTTTATCTTAGAGAAAGCTAAAATGCTATTTCTAGAACATGTTTTGGTCTAGAAAAGTCTGAAAAATGCTTCTTTAATGCAATTTGGTGTTCTTTGCTGATTTGGGGGTCAAAGTTCCTCAGCATATCCCAGAGTAGTCCTAAGGCTGCTCTGAATGACACAAGCCTGTCCAGGAGATGTCAGGCCTGCCCAGATGTGCCTGAAGTGGTGTCATACTCCCAGTAGTCCATATCAGCAGCAGTCCCTATTAGAACATGAAAATTGAAAAAAGGCTAGGTGCAGGAAACCCTCAATGTGATTTTTCTGGTAAATTTTGAGCCTAGAATCCTCTCTCATAACAAACGGTGACTGAATATGAGGTTTGGTAGCCCTTTGCTGTATGAAAGTCTCTATGACTTGTTCTGGCTGGAGGGACCATGGTTTTCCCTAAATAATGGAAAACCAAAGCACAAAGCCAGAGAGGACTAGTGATGTTAACACTGTGGGAGATGAATAGTCTGTATGTACTATTGTTGCTGCTACTTTTACTAATTTATTTAGCATTCAGACTAGGATGTAGTGACAAGTCTTTTGTCACATCATTTTTTAGAACCAGACACCAGAGAGATGGAAGTAAAACAAATTAAAAACCTGTTCATAGCCCTAGGCATATTTTACTTTGTCATTTGGTTCAGTTCATTTCAGCATTCCACTTTTAATGGCTCACTTAGTTAAACTTGAACTTATGATCACTGTTACTACTTCTAATAAAGGCCTATTTTGTGAGGGTTTCATTACTGTTGCCTCAGGATAACAGCTGCTAATTTGTTTTATTACTATAATATATTTTATTTAGATTTTTCTCTTAAAAACCGCTGGCTGTGCTTCTTGCAGTCATTGTTTTCTACTATAACAGCCAGTTTGCAGAGCTGGCATAGCCCACAGGACATTGTCTATGGCCAGGACTGGGAACTGATGAGTCAGATCTACAAACATGTCCAATTTATACCTCAGGCTTGCTTCTTGACTTTGACAAAACAATTTTTTTTCCTCCTGTAAAATACAGACAGCAAGATCTGTATCCCTTGTTAGGGGCTTAGATGCCTGCTGATGAACAATGCTGGGTAAGAGCAGCATATTTTCTCT
>NW_020955371.1:60107-62563 GCF_003031625.1 Empidonax traillii | reverse complement strand
GGGAACTGATGAGTCAGATCTACAAACATGTCCAATTTATACCTCAGGCTTGCTTCTTGACTTTGACAAAACAATTTTTTTTCCTCCTGTAAAATACAGACAGCAAGATCTGTATCCCTTGTTAGGGGCTTAGATGCCTGCTGATGAACAATGCTGGGTAAGAGCAGCATATTTTCTCTCAGAGGTTATACAATGGATTTTTATACCATTTGTACACTTGAGCCAACTCAGTGTCCTCAGTCCAGTTATTAAGGATTTTCTTTGTTGAACTCTTCAGTATTAGAAGTTTATGGTACTAATTCAGTTCTTATTTGGATTTCTGTAATAATTAAAAAGTATTGCACTGTTATGCTGCAGGTGATTGGGTTATCTCAAAAATGTATAACTGACAGACAAACCCACATTTATAACTCAAGTGCAGAAGGTAATCTGGGTTCTGAACTAGTTATTTTGGCACTTGTGATATTCTCTTATATGCAGTATAAACATATTATTATTCCCTGTTAGACTGTGAAGCTTGGCTGCTCTGGCTATGCTTAGCAAGCATAAAAGACTTACATTGCCTAAAAGGATCCTGAGGCAGCATAATTACATGCCCCACCACAATGCCTCCAGAACAGCTTGTGTACTTCTCTGCATGGAGCTAGGCCTCCAGCCCACCATGATTTCTCAAGGTTGCAAGGAAAAGTTGACCTGCATTTTCTGATCCCTTGCTCACACCAAAGACACGATCTCAAGTGCATTTCCTATATCTGAGTACTGACATACAAATAGTGTTTGATTACCTATTATTTCTGTATTTGGTGCAGTGATTATAATGTAATCTGAACTCTCTTAATTTCTATAATACAAAAATAGGAGAAAAGAATATTTTATTGTTTCAAATTCTGTATGCCTTGTCTTAGGATCAGGCTATGAATTGCTGTTCTAAATAATTTTTAGATTGTATTATTCAAGTAGTCACCTATTTTATCTAAGGCTGTCCACTGAAGACTTTACAGTAATTGAGAAAGTAAATGTGATTTAAAGAGCCAAGAGCAGAGGGAGAAGACTTTGCAACACTCAACTTTAGGCTTGTTCTTTAAGCTAGAAGGGAATGGTACTTCTAATATCACTTTCTGTTCATTGCAAAGATGTAGGTCTCTCCAAAACACTTGGATGAAGCACCTGACAACTATTCTACCCAGAATTCATGTTCTCACACAAAAAGAAATGATCCAGTGGACACTATTCTCTCACACACCATCAGGAACTAAACTTTATCTAATCTATGCAAGAGCCAAGCTTGCATTCACCAAGAAGAGGTGGAATATCAAAACTTCACAATTCAAATTAACACTACCCACAATAGTCTTGCAAACTGTAGTTTATAAACATAGAGAAAACAAATAGTAAGTATTTGCCCAGTGAGGGTCTGGCAACTTAAGTACATGTCATAGGAACAGAACATGCAAGACAATTTCACTATTTGTTGGTTACTAAACCTTCCCAAATCTCTGATTGTATCAGTAAACCTGATGTAATGAATTTGTGACTATTCATATCTGATAACTTTGAAAGCCATGTGGTTATGAGCATTAGCCTACCTGGTTTAGGTAACTGGTTTTGAAAACCTGATTCTCAATGCACTTTTGGAACAACCGAAATCATAATAAACTGCACCACTGACCTCTGCTGAAGATAATCAGAACTGCTCATGTTTGAAAATTGTTCTTTATCAGTAAGAGCTACAAGGGATTCTCCCTTCAAATTAAGCGGGAAGGGCTAGAGATCGAAGCTGAGACTGTTTAGCCATTCAATCAGGGAAGTAAAGACCATAGATGGGAGAGAACTACCTGAGCAAAGGGAAAAGATTGGCATAAAAACACTGAAGAACACATTTGTCATGGATACATTTGTGCTGCAAATGGAAAGAAATTTCCTTTGATGCAGCCAAAAATGTCAAACTGGGTAGTGCTGGAGTTTTTGAAATTAACTGTATTCCACACGCACATGAAGGAGGCATAGTTTGAAGCATAGTTTGAAGTAAATCCTTTCCAGCCTTAAGTTCTTGTTAAAGTTTTCACCTGGTATCACAGGTATCCCTTTCAATTTAGCTGCAATGTTAAGCCCTTGAAAACCTCTCATTCTGTTCTAAAGTGACTTATAGTCACCAAACATCTCTGAAACATATCAAACTTCCTTCCTCACAGGTGAATACAAAAGGCAATATACATCACAAATTACCTACTTTGAGTGCAACTAAAAACTTCATATTCTTATCCCTCAGTACAACCTCAAGTTTTCCTCTCAGATAGCTGGTGTTTAACAAACCAGGACACACATCTTTTGCAGTGTCACTATTTAGATTACTCCAAAGTTGAAACTGCATTATCATTCATGGAGGATTCAAACTTGGATATTCCTAAAAAGAAAAACAAAAAAAAAAAAAAAAAAAAAAAAAAAAAAAAAAAAAA
>NW_020955371.1:20529-59911 GCF_003031625.1 Empidonax traillii | reverse complement strand
AAAAAAAAAAAAAAAGAAAAAAAAAAAAAAAAAAAAAAAAAAAAAAAAAAAAAAAAAAAAAAAAAAAAAAAAAAAAAAAAAAAAAAAAAAAAAAAAAAAAAAAAAAAAAAAAAAAAAAAAAAAAAAAAAAAAAAAAAAAAAAAAAAAAAAAAAAAAAAAAAAAAAAAAAAAAAAAAAGAAAAAAAGAAGGGGAAAAATAGTGTAACACCATGATCATCTAGCAGATTGAGCAGGGTTTTGTTTTTTTTTATTAAATCCAAGACACAGCAAAAAATATTCAGGAAACAAACAAATGTAAAGGAAAGACTGGGATAATATTTTAAACATTTTTAAGAACCGCAAAATGAAGAGGGCAGGGCACACTATAAAGGGAAAGATGAACGTTTAAGGAACAGCTGCAGTTTCCTTCTGAGGGTTCATCTTCTTACTGCATTTGTTTCTATCTGTCTTTCTTTTCAACTTCTTTCCTATCCCATTTCCCTAAAAAAATCCAGTGAAACATGGCATCAGTGATATCTATACCATGTAGACATTTTTCATAACATTTTCTTCTTCATTTTATGCCCCTGACTTTTCTCAAAGAAATGTGAGTAAGACACAGCATTGAATCCACAATAAACAATTTTCTTTATGGAGAATGGCATTGAAATAGGACTGCCCTAACATCTGCATTTTTGTTTGGTGAGTGTGTAAAGTTTTAGAAAAACAGTAGCAATCTTCTTGTTCTAGTGAAAGGGGATAAAACAACTCTCTTCCTTGTTCCTCCAGGGAGCTGAAAGAATTTGTCACTGATAAGGAAGTCATTTAGAAGGCATTTCTAGGATATCAGTCAGGCTTATAAGCAGCGCAGCAGGAACCATATCAAGGAGACCAAAGCAATTAGCAAGCAAAAGTCAATTCCCTGGTGAGGCTGAGAGATGTCTGAATTCTACTGCTAGCTGGTCTATTCTGAGCTTTTGACTCAGTTTTGCCTCAGAGATTGCCTGGTTAGAAAGGCCATCCAGTGTTGTACTTTTTAAAAGTGGTAGAAGTACAAAACATATATGGCAGCCATAGGTAATATATTTTAATTGATTCAGTAGGGCAGCTCCTCCAGCCCCTCAGGTAATTTAGGACCTGTATTTTGGAGAGTTTAAAGTCTCCCAAACCTATTAATTCAATAGCCCAATTAACTATAATGCTCTGAATCATCATTAATAGCCTACAGGAAATAGTAAAAATAGGGATGTAGGGTCCTAAATAGGTTTGGTTCTTCTTCATACTAATATAATCTCTGCTAAATCTTCATTCAAAGTCCACATCCACAATCAGTGCAGAATTTTTGATGAATGAGTCAGAAGTTCCTCTAAAAGTATGTAATTTTACTCCCAAATGTTTCTCAACATTACAATTTGTTATCAACATCTAAAATATTTATCATACTGTTGAGGATGTTCCTGTACTTCTGATAAATTTTCATTTTCTGCAGTTGTTGAAATCAAAGTAATTTTTTGAGCAATCAGTAGATTCATTACCACATGCAGTCAAACAAATTATGTAATTTAATTATAGGGAGCTTGAGCTGCTCAAAATTTTGTGTCTAGATCTGAGCTGAATCCTACCTCATCTTCCTCATTAGAGGTAATATATCTTCTCTAATTAGATCTCTTTTCTGCATAGGTCGTTCTAGATATCGATAGAGGTGAAATGTTGGACTGCAGTTAGAGTAGAAAGCAAAAAAAGAGTGAGAAAAAAGGCAGAAGAAGAGGAGGAGACAAATTGGAACAGATCTATGAAAGAGGGAAAGACAAAACCACATTTTGCATGTGCTAGATTTGTTTCTTTATCAATTTGGTCTTAACACTAAGAAATTTCCATCTCTACCCTGTTTGTCTAGGTCTCCTCAAAGAGGCTCTCCAGTGAAGCTGAAAGTCCTGAAATGGAATAAAACCCCCTCAGGCCTTTACGAACTCACTACAGAAAAATCTTCAAGAACAGGAGTGAAGATAGTTTGGCTTGTCCCATCATTATTTATCCTAAACTATCTTATTGATAACATATTAGTCTTTGTTATTTTAGCTCCCAGATTTATAATTATTCTAGTTTATCAGATATAATCTTGGCATAGCTCTGGCGCTATATTATTGGATATTTTTTCATATAATCATAAACTAATTTGGGTTAAAAGGGAACTTAAAGATCATCTCATTCCAATCTCTTGACCTGCTGGCCACACTTCTTTTGATGCAGCCCAGGACATATCTTTTTCTAAAGGCTGCTCTTAATCCATTCTCTTCCCAGCCTGTATTTGCTTTGGGATTGTCCTGACTCAGATGCAGGACCATGCAGTTGACTTCTTGAACTTCAGGAGGTTCACATGGGCCCACCACTCAAGCCTGTCCAGGTCCCTCTGGATGACATCTCTTCCCTCCAGCACGTCCATACCACACAGATTCGTGTTCTTGGCAAACTTTCTGAGGTAGTGCTCAATCCCACTGTCCATGTCACCAAAAAAGAAGTTAAGCTGTTCCAATCCCAATATTGATCTATGAGGGGTCAAGATTTTGAACTATTTTGAACTATTTTGAACTGTTTTGGTCTTGAAGGCCTTTTTTTTTTTTTTTTAAATTTTTGCTTTTTAAAAGTTCATGTCTTGATTCATTTTGCTAATTATTTGCACCCACTAACATCTGAGATACTCTCAGGTCTTCTGTCAGATTTTCTCTTGCTGGATTACTCACAAATCCAGTGTCATAATGTCATCCTGATAAGGATTCCTTAAACAACACTAGACACCAACACTTAGGTGGTTGAATCATGTTCATATCCAGTTTCCACAGACAGTGAGGACTTCCACAGGCATTTTGACAAGATTATTTGTAGTATCTACCTCAAATGTCATATTTGAGTCTGCCAGGAACCACTCTTACCTATGTTGCTTTCCCTGGGCTGCCGAACTGTCTCCATTAAGTGTAGAGTAATTTAGACTAAATATTTCATTACTGAAAAGTTAAAATCAGCTTATGTGAAATCTAGCCTATGTCTGTCTGTCTATCATACTGATTTTACTGACATTCATTAATTTAGGTTACAAGTAACAGTGGATTTGCACTAAATTCTCAGACTTGAGCTGAAAACTTTTTGAGCAATCAATATAGCTTTCCTTTGGAAATCTTTATATGTAACAATACACCCAAAATATTGTGGCTGAGGCCTTGTAATTGTATCACATCTTAACAAACTGTGCAAATATTCAACTATTTGCAGGTGTTGCTCAACTGTCATGGAAGATACATGACTTGAATTGCCATGACTTGTGGCATAAATTCTTTCAAAAACCTTCAGGGTGTCTATTACTAAACTGTTAAAGCATATGAAATGTTATTGATGTCCTCACACTGCTTCATATTAAATAATTAGTAAAAAAGTCAATTGGCATTTTTACCATATGGAGACAAATTTTACCTTACCTTGGATATGGTAGTTCATGAGAAAATTTGCTACAGTCGTTTAACCATTCCTTGTGTCAGTCTGAGGATATGAGGAGGTCAAATGTGAAAAATACTAGCTTTTTATAAAACAGCTACTAGAAACGGAGGGAAGGAAAAAAACCCAACCCAATTCCAGAAAGAACTTTCTTTCCTGAGTTATATCTATGCTGTAGCAGTTTTAGTTTGATGCAGGGATAACCCACTTATCTTCATGGGAGAGGGATAAATGGTGGTCTGTCACACCAGAAAATTTGGTACACACCCTATATCTTGACAAGAAGCATAGTAAATTAGCCTTATTCTTTGCTTGATGTTGCACAGAAAGACTATTTCTGGTATCCAGGCTAGCTTGTTTGTCATAAGTGTGGGAATCTTTCCCTAACAGTCATTCAGATCTATTGTTTCAGTATTTGTTCTAAGAGTTCTTTCCCCAGTGATTGCTGATATTTTTTTCTAACTAAACAAGACACTTATGATGTTTGCCTGCATCAATCTGTAAGTATGGGTTAGAATCTGACATTTGCAGGCAGTAGACATACTGGGTTTTGAACCAGAGATGAAAATATTACAGCTACCCCCATGGAGCTGTTCTATCTGGCATCACCTGTATTGCCAGGGGCTACATACAAAGTGCCTTGATGCATTTATTAGATGTTTGTGTTTAGAATATACCTCAATAGTGGATGTAAAAGGTTATTCTGCATCATGTTAATGTGCAAATCTAAAACAGTTTGTAAATACCTCAGTCAGGCTGATGAATAGGGTTGTTGACAGTGATGCCACCGGGGAAAGAAAAACACTAGGTATATGGATGGAATTCTTCCCACAGGAAACAATTTCACACCAAAAAAACTGAATCAGCTGAGAAACATGAAAATGCCTCCAAAATATACCGCCTGATGCTGACTTGTGTGAAGTTATATCTGTAGAACTCTGAAGAAATGCTGCATAGTAAATGGCTTAAAACATCATTGTCATAAAAGTGTTGTGGGCTTTTTTCATCATTACTTCACAACATGCCTCATTTTTGAAATGAAATGCATTTTCAGATTAACACCTGAGAACGCCTAACATGGGTAGATAAACACAGAGGACAGGGTATGTCACTGATACAAAAAGGTAATGCAAAATTTAAAATGAAGTTGCTTACACATAGATTTGCCACCAACACAGTTCTATCACATTATGTTCATAAAGGACCCAAGGCAAAACTTGCCCTGTATGTGCAAGTTCTGCTCAGCCAGCAGCCAGTAGGATCAGCTAGAGGCGTACCTTGACTGTCTTTTTGTAGTCTGAAAGAAAACCAATGCACAGACATGTATAAAAAGGGCTATGCAAATTTATCCAGTGGTGAAAAGTCCCTGTAAGTTTGATACCAAACAGAAAGAATTATTGGATTAGACTCAATATTAAAAATATTTATGAATATCAATGTAGAAATTAATATACTGCATATAACTATATATCTTATTTGTTAATATGTAATCAATACATCATTATGACTATCAGCAATATTACTGAACTAATTTTCTCTTCACAGGTATTTTGTTTGCTTTAATTCACTGACACAGGGTAATGCAATGTCATGCAATACAGTTGTTTGACTCAATAACCTTCCACTTAATAATGACAAAGCACAATATTAGTATTGAATACTAGATCCCAGTCCCTCCAACTGTCTAACTGTCTGTGAAAAGGCAAAACTGTCAGATTTTAATATGGAATAAATTGCAATTACTGTAAAAGCTCTTCACACCAATATGGGGCTACCTTTCTGCATTGATAAGTCTTTCCTTCACATATCTATTGCCTAGATCCAGAAGGGACATAGGCATTATGATGGTAGTGAAGTATGCAATCCTCAGTCAGATTTATTATTTTTTATAAAGGGGGGAAAGATTGGTGCATTAGTTTAAGCAGTTCATCTAATACGTCAGAGAATATTGTCAACCTAATTATACTGAGTGATGGATTCACTTCAATTGTCTAACAGTAGGAACCAAGAGCTTTCTGGCACGTCCTAAGTTAGTATTTCCCAGTCTTCATCTACATATAGGTCCAGAGAGACACTCATCTCCCCTGTGTTTTTTGTTAAATGTCCCTTAACTTCCCAAATGGAAATCCTGGTGTGTCACTTTTCTACATTTTCCAAAGGATTACCTTTAAAAATGTGGCAATAAAAAAGAGATGTTTAGGTTTTATGCATCAAAGAAAGGCACAGAATAACTTTTTAGTTATTATCTGCAGCCATAAGCATTAGAAGTTATATCTTCTTCCTTTAAAGTGAAGATGAAAGTTGGGAGACTTCCATTATCTCTTGAATCCTGAAAGTATATGCTTAAGAAGTCATCAAAATAACTGCAAGGCAAGCAGTAAAGAAGTAACATTAACTGGAGAAGTCTTCCTAAATAATTTATTCAGTAAGGCTTCTGAGATATCTATTTTAGAATAAGCTTCCAAACAGCTCAAATTCTGTGTGAATGAACATCATCCATTCATTCATTCATTACCTGAAACTCTGTCAAAAAATTGATAGAACTTTACACTTTTTCTTCCCCCCACCTCACATTTTCAGCCCACAGATAACTGTTAAAAGGAAACACAGGGAAATAATAAGGAATTAGAATTTCAATTCACTCCTGAGTAAAAAAAAATCTCCCTAGATATGGACTTAACAGTGCACTAATCTCTCTGTGGGACGAAGATTTCACTGAACAGATCTTTTTTATTTGATTCCATGATTTGATCTTTTCAGTCTTAAATTACTCTGGACAGAGGCATCACACCAAATACCTAGAACGACTTGTGCCTCTTTATTTAGGTCACTCACCTGACTGTGTTTTGCAGATGGTCAATTTCTTTTAGGCATTTTGGACTAGCTACAAAAGATCAGTCTGTCTGACAACTTTCTGGCAGCGTTAGACTCACGATGCACGTATAAAACAGTGTATGCTCGGCAATCCTACATATGTTGTTCATAATCATTTATTTGCACAGCATCTTGATGAGCATCACTGAAGCAATCATCAAGCAAAAACTAAAAAGAAAGTCTAAAGAGAGCTTTAACAAAAGCTACTATTGACTCTTTAAATTCTTGAAAGATTTTTCAGACAGGTATTCAAGATTAAAAAAAACCAAACTAATTTTCTGCTTGCCAAAAAAAAAAATAAAGGAAAATAAGCACGAAAAAAAAGTCTTTCTTTTCCCTAATTCTCTAAATACCATATATTATTGCGAGTAACAAGGGTACTTTGTGGTAGGAAATATAGCAGCCTAAAAGGGTGCACAGTGGTTCACTAAATTATTCATTTAAGCATTATTGATCTCAGATGAATTAGTAAATGGCATGCTCTAGCTGAGCACACAGTTATTCATCTTTGATTTTAATCTTTGAGAAAGCTGAGTTACATTACATTAATGAAAACCACAACAAAACACAATAGGTAATTTCCTCACAAACTGTTTAACAACATAAATTAAGAAACTGGTTATGCTTATATAGCTGTTCAATAATAAAATCATAATTGTAGCATTTGTGTTCTAATCTAACCAAAAGGATTTAGGAAAAGTACAAGGTGACAAAAGTATTTTAAAGAGAAGGGGCGGTCTTCTGATTGTAACTTTAGCAGGAGTCTTGAGGTTCAGTAGTCATTCTAGATCAGCCATCAGAGCCATAGAACTCATATTTTCATATTTTGGTCAAAAAGGAGCTAATATAAGTTCACTTCCAGCCTGGTGCTACTTCTTTTGTGATCAAAAGTCCAGTGTTACTTGAATCACAGGTAAAAATTACATTATCAAAACTTTGTGTTAGAACACTTACATTGTGAGTACATCTGAGTGTTTGAATGAGAAGGTATTTGGGAGAATATAGGTGGCAAAAAAACCCCGCTGTCAGAAGCCATGGGAAAAAGAAGAATAAACTCAGTAAATGGATAAGAAGACATTGAATATTAGGTGTGTCACCCCAAATGGAGTCCAGGAACAAGGCAGAGGCCTGTCTGTGAGTCAGGAAGCACCTTGTAACAAGTCCCTGTGGAGGAACCAATGAGGAAGATGAACCTTTTTATTTTAAAAGTATTTGACCCACAGGTAGGGGAGGAGGGATTTTATTGCCTAACATTATTTTGTAACACAGTGTTGTGCTTGTCCTCTATATGCTAATCCAGTGAGTTTCATGTCTCTAGTATATACTGTGTGATATTCACTCACTCTTTCAGAGGGGCCTCAGGTACTCTAAAGAGGCACAAAAAAATTTTACCTCTGTGGATAGAATTAAAATCCATTCTCCAAGTTCATTTTCTCTTAAGCTTGAGAAATTCAAAATACAAAGAACTACTTGCCTGAAATACTCTGGTCAATCACCTGGCTACAGTCCAGAACACTCTACATCCCAAATTTTAAAGCTTCACTTTTCTGCAGCACAAGGTTTCTGTATTCATGGAAACAAAAAGAGAGCAGAACTTCTAGGGGTTTTTTTTCTTGGTGTTTAGGGAACTCAGCTAATATAGAGAAATCTTTGGATATGATATTTATAGGGAGATAGTTCTGCTTTTTACATTACATAATCATAAATTTTATGACAAGAATCATATCTCAAAAGTAGTTTCTCTTAGATGAGTGTCCTATTTCCCAAGTCTGTCTCCTTCTCTTTCTTTCTTTCTGTTTCCACATAGTGGTAAAGATACAAGTAGTGAAAAGCACCTGTCTTTTTGCATCATAGCTGCTGGTCTCCCCCTGGATTATGGCATTAATTGTCTTCTGCCTCATCTTGCTCCGCTAGGTTAATGCTGCACCCTTCTGGTCGTTGTATAAAAGGTGTAAAAAGCTTTAGACTCTGCTATGAAACACAGTGTTCATAGTGGACTTTCAAGGGCCATTAAAATGATATTCTCAGTGATAATTTCCTTTATTCAAACTGCATCAGAATGGGTATTGACCCAGTCTAGTTACTCATCCTGAAGGAAAACCAGGCAGAGTCTCACTGTTATGCACTGTGTGCTTCAGCAGCCTGCTGGCCAGTGATCAGGGAAGAACCAGCCAGTTCGCAGTGACACCGCGCTCCTTGCTGCCATCTGGTTCCTAGTGAGAAGATCATGGCAAACAAAGAGGGCTCTCAGGATTAACAACGGAAAGAAAACCAGTTTTACCTGTGCTACTCATAGATGATCACTTTTCAGTTCATCCTGCAGAGACAATACCATTGACTCAGCAATTTTTTTTAATATGTGAAAAACAGATACTGTTTGGGTACATGAAGTCAGATTTAAATCCATATACTCAAGGATGTTCAAATAAGAAAATTTTCCTAGAAAGCCAAGCATAAAACCATATGAGTAGTACAATATTCACAACTGTAGTATAACCGTACAGGAAAAAACCAGAAAGAGTTCTCATTTTGCATACAAAGAAACTGTTAAAGGCCCATTAAAAGAGATCTCAAAGTATGTTTTAGGACCAGTGCCCCCTTGGCTCTTCTGTCAGCTCGTCTCCTCCATCTGCTGCAAGAGTGTCAGTAGTTTGTCTTGTGAGAGTGTGTACTGTAAGAGTGTCTATTCACACTATTCGATCCAGTCTACATGGCCTGCTGAAAAGTAAGAAAAAATTTTGGCTGTATATTTTTGTTGTAGTTTATTCTCTTATGCATGAGAATGGAGGAGGTGTATTCAATGCAGTGTCTATTTGATATGAAATAGAAGCAAAACACAAACAATATGTGGGCCTCAACAGTAAGTGTTCTGAGTTAAAATATCTGCAGTTCTCAGTAAAAGTTGATTGCTCTGTCTTTCAGATTTGGTACATTTCTGAGAGCACCCTTGTGGAATGCACTGGGATGGAAGGTGATATATAGAGATAAAATATTAGTATCATGATACCTGTTATATTCAGGAGTTATAAATAACATTTTGACTAAGAAAAAGCTTATAAATCAGATTGGTGGTTTCTAACCACCCAAATGTAGCTGTACAGGCACCTTATATGAAGAACAACAGAAATTTATCTGAGAAATTAGACTGGAGGCAGAGTAGTCATGGGGTGCTTTCTGCGCTTCTGTTACAGGAGCTGGATGGACTTTGTCTTCAGGAGTGACATGCAACATTCAACTGATGTATTAAAGCAGTGAAAAACTACACCATACCTCACAAAAGTATATTTTATTTCATAAAAAAAATATTTTTAATACATAAATGATAGGGGCTTTGGTTTAATCAAGTCATTAAATATTTTTCAAGTGAAAGGTATTTTCTAGAGATTTGCCATACTTGCCAAAAGTATAGTCACCCTTTAATTTATTCAGTGTTAACATCACGACAACAAAATATTTGTAGAAGTTTAGCCCAAACAGTAAAAGCATTTGCCTCACTATAAATTTTGTGTATGCTATAGTGGGTAGCATAATATTATATGGATGTCTGTTTTTTGGTCTCTTTTCATAGCGCACAGCTGCTATAGGAGATAGCATAAGGTCTGCTGTAGATTTAAATCCAATAATTACAAACTGCCAGAGAAAACAGCAGTGGAAGAAAAAAAGGATGGAAATTTTGAGAAAGTGCTCTATCACCAAATTAATATCCCATCTCTTGTTCTAAGACTTGATACATCTAGTGAAAGTTAAAAATCAATAAGGGAAGACACTAGGAAACTACAAGAAGTCTCTGTTTAATAAGACTTTCATAGCTTCTTTGCATATGAAATCAAAAGTCCTGTTACTTTTGTGGCTGTAATATATTGTTCTTGTATTATATTAGGTTTGGATATATTGGAATGGATTTTGTGTAGCTCATGTTTTTGTTCAAAGTTTCATACTGTTGGGACGTCTTCTTGCATATTTGAAATTTTTTTTGTAAATTGATGTGCAGAATTAATTCAGAGCAGTTACAGAAAAACACTAGCTGGATGAATCAGTTCCCTATTGCTGATAGTGGCTGTTGGATTAACATAAAAAAAAGTGCTCAGTGGGAAAACCAACTAATAATCTGATGAAATTTAAAAAATAGTATTTCTTTTTTACTAGTGGGTTGAAATTTCCTCTCATGGTATGTACACATTTACTCCAGCAGAAAGTTAAATTTAATGCACTAAAAATGTTTGCTTTCCTTCGTGATAGAATGTTAGGCCAGTGCACTTGTGACTTGAGCCATTTGCTGGCCTTTCCTGTAAGTCACAGGTGTGGTTGGACTGACTGCTCCATGTACCCTAACAAAGCTCCCTCCTGCCTGGGAAACCTTCAAGTGGTTATGAAGCATGACTGGAAAATAAATGTGAACAAAACTCAGTAGTCTTATCACCTGATAAGAAGAAAGCTGGAGAAGTCCACATGGATAAATTCAATTTGAAAAATTACTGCTCTGTAAATGCATAATACCATTTTCAAGACTCAAAATAAATGTCAGAGGTGACTCAGTCACTCCATATCTCCCCATCTTTGCTGCTGCAGCTACACTGTTTGAAAGAGTCTGGATGCTGAAATGTCAGGGGGAATATCAGGTAAGAATTGGTTACCCTCTGTTTTCTTCAGTAGTTACCCTGCCTCTTTATTTAAAAGTTTCTAGTAAAGCACGTTCAGTTAGGATTATTGGACTTTTAAGTACTAAGATATGGAATCCAAGATAAGCTCTGTAAGGCCAGAGAAAGGTCTTTACTTCTAAAACTCAAAGGTCTGTTGAACATTAACTGCTCCTCTTGCTGCTGATCAGAGGAGAATGAAATTTGCCTTATATGGGAAAAGCCTTTTTTTTTTTTACTACCGTATCAGCCTATGCCTGTGGTAAGAGCCAGACTGAGCTGATATCGCCGTGTACTAGAGATGTAACAGCTATTTGGTCACCTTCAGCAATGCTTCTGTCAAGGACACTAGAAGACACTGATGTCTAGGCATCTCTTACTGAAGCAGTTCTCTAAAAATCGACATTTGAGAATGATCCATCCCCTGGAAGAATTCTGTTCTGCTCACCCACAATTGTGCCTGCACATTGACACTCACTGACTTGAGATTTTCATCTCAGGTCAGTGCTTCTCTTCTCAAAAGCCAGATATTGATTAACATTGAAAAATATAAAAGTATTACTTTTAAAAACTTTGAAAGAATAGGTTACTGGTGCTAATGTTCTCTTCTGGAAAAAAAAGTTGCTTTTTCAACTTCAGTAAAAATCAGACGTCTTTCATAACATGTATCAAATACCATAAAAGGCAATGTTGATAAATATTTCTCTGATAATACTCCACAGTCCTATTGTCAGTTCATTGAAAGTAGTTATATCTTGTTCAACACATTGCAGAATAACTTTCTGAGAGTAAAAGTAGTTGTCACTAAAGTAATTGTCACATGAAGATGAAATTTTGCTGCATTGCAGGATATTGTCCTTCTGCTGGACCTTATAATAGAAATAGATAACACATTAAAAAGAAAAAAAAAGTAGCAAATTAGGATAATGCAACTCTACAGGGTTTGTTTCCAAGAATGTCAGCAGATGCCATTAATTTTAGTAGACATCAATGTCTCTCAGATCTTCAGTGCTGATGAGAGGGCAGATTCCTCAAGTGATATGAGTTGGATTTTTTCCAGTAAGATCAATGGATGCATTCTATCTGCATCAGGTCAGTATAAAACATTTCAGATATGTGTTAATGCTTTTGACTTTGAAATTAAATTTTAATCAACCTTGGACCTGTTATATTGTCTATACAACCACATATTGCCATATACTGGTTTTGACTTTTCTTATTACAAGAAGTATATACATGCAAGCTTAACTAGCTTAACACCTTTGATTTTTAGACAGATTGATGATGGCAATCTATACCTATGAGTCTCCAAATCACTGCACTGAAGAACTACATAATGACCCTCAGCATAATAGTGTTGTATCTCTGAGCATTTAGCTTCCCCCACTCCCATTATTTAAGCACACACTAGAGGTTGTACAAGCTGTTGTCACCATAACCTGAAATGAAAACTGACATAAAGAAAACAATAGCAAATAAATGACCCAATAGAGAAAGCTCATGGTTACACCAAAGTCAAGCAAAAATATGCATTTAATAATGTTCATAATGAGGAGATCAGTTGTAGAAGCCATAAGCGAAGCATTGTTTAGTTGTGACAGAAGGATGTTTTCTGCATGGTGTAGGCACGGAACTGCAAAGCAGAGTGATGATTAGAACTAGAACTAACTTCCATCGAGTTTTATACATAAAGAGTTCACAATAAGATTGTGAACATCATGTTTGTCTGCTCTTGGAAATTTTCTTGAGGAGTACCATAGCTACATCCAGATACTCAAGTGGGTAAAGACACTATGCCAGTCCCCTTTAGTGCAGAAGATTTTTCTCTGCCCTGTGGAATTTTTTGATAGTGTTCCATGTAAGGAGATCAGATGAAAGGGTTCAAGACAATAAGTAAATAAAGAAACAAACAAACAAACAAATAAAAAAAAAAAAAAAGGAAAGAAAGAATGAAAGAATGAATGAATAAACTTGGCCACTTATGAGATGGGGCCCAAAATCAAAAGAATGAACTTAAAAAAGAAACCAGTGACCGAAAAACACTTAGATTAAAACAGAGGACTTTTTAACACTACTCCCATTCGATAGTTGTTTCCTTATTTTGAACCTTAAGTGTATACTATGGGATGTGCATGTACAAAAACAGCATGTAGGGACAAGAGACAAAATGACACCAGGGACAAAACGTTTGCAAAATAATTTAAATGCATTTCTCTTGCTGCTACTGCTGTGAAGTGTCTGTATTGTATGATTCAAAATCAGAACCATTATCAGATGCAAATAGGAGGCATAATTTTAGTCAATAAGACACTAAAATAATATCTATGAGATGATTGAACATTGTAATTATGGAAGTCATACAGAGGGTGGAAATCTCAGAGGATAAGCTAAAAAGAGTAGCAGAGCTGTTCCAAAGGTCACAGTTTCATGTCTCAAGATCTGATCCCATCTTTTATAGTACTTTGGTTTTGGGATAATTTAACCTGCCAGGCTTCACATAAAAACCATAGCCTGACAACCTCAAAAAACCCCCTGAAAACCCAAACCAAAACCAAATCCAAAACAAACCAAAACCACTTCACAAAAACAAGAATATTGTTGTTTAAGCTTGATTTCCATTCCAAACCAACTGAACTGACTTTTTTTTTTTTCTGCAGCTGAATGCAAATAAACTTGAAAAAATACCACTAACCAAAATAATGACAAAATATGTATTCAGCTATACCAATGTCAAAAGTAGGTTTAAAACTACTTCAGACTCTGTTTCAAACGTTTCAGCATGATGGGCTGTCACTCCCACTTTGTCTGCTGAAAGCAGAGCATTACTGACATGAGTAAGGATGGACTTTGCTGGGCACCCATATCACCCATCAAGACTGAAAATATTTTTCAGAATATGATTGAAATGCCTGTTGATTCTGCACAGTTTCTCATGTTGAACTCTTGCCATGTGTGAGATGAACTGAATAAAATCCTGTGTGGATTTGAATACTGGGATTTACTTAAGACCTTTCAAGCTTATGGCTTTTATCCTTCTTGATTGTTTCATAGACTGACACACTTTCCAAAGCCGCATTCATTCAAATCTTGACTTCCCATTACTGGGAAAGGTGGACAGTCATGTCAGCTGTATGCCATGAAGCTGCCTACAGCCATAGATCTCAGGCACACAGCATTTGTTGGTGCATTACTAGGCTCCCATCCCTTACCAGAATCTTCTTTCCATTTTATAGCCTGTTTTCCTCCATTTGAACACTCTGTTTGCAGAAGTATGACATGTGATCAGTGTCCTAACTTGTGGTTCTACTTCAAGGCCCTTATTAACCAAATGGTTCAGTATATGTCACTTCTTTTAGTTCCAGGAGTTATCAAAATTTGCACCCCATCTGTACCAGTTGCAAGTAGCAGGCAGTAGACTTATACCTGGGAGTTCAACCATTCAGCATTTGTAGTCTGAAGTATTGCTCCTCCACTCCAGCCTTCCATCCTGATTCCCTTCTCCTTCTGAGTGTTTGGAGCCTTTCAGCACCTTGAGCTGTATTTTCTTCACAGGGAAATTCAGGAGTGGGGTGCCTGTGACCAACCCAAAACAGGGGCCAGGTGAACTCAGTGCATCCCTTAATACAGGCATGTCACTTGCTCCTAATAACTCTCTAGAAGAGTCTTTTTTCCCATGGACTATGTAAGGTGCCTGGGGAAATGAGCTTTGCTGAACCTAGTTTTTGTGAGTGTGTTTTTGGATGTCATTTACACTGATGACCACAATGGAATGTGGAATGGTCCAGTCAAAAATTCATTTATGATCCTTTAGGCATCTATACATTTTTTCTAAATCTCGGCTCATGTCTGTTTCCCAACTATGAGTCCTATACTACCTAAGCACTTGTGAAAATGTTACAAGTAGAAACAATTTGTAAAGAACAGCACAGAAACACATATATGTCACAGAAACATATATGTCTAGGCAAATTAAGGTTTACAAAATCCAAATATTAAACACTTTCAGAAAAAAAAACTTTAAATATGATCCTACTTCTTCCCCTTCTAAGTGGTATTTTATTTCTTCTTGTATGTTCCACCCAAAGCAGCAATACTAAGAAATCCTTGATGTGGCTGTACTTCCATGCTATCTTATCGTATTTGAATTTACTATTCATATTTGAAAAATATTTATTTTTTACTTTACAAACTTCTTGGCAGGTGTGCATGAAGTTGAAATTATGCAAGAACATTTGCCTGAAGAGGACATTAAAGGTAAATTTTGGGTGTGATCTGTCTGGGATTTTCTCATGTTTTAATGTGCCTTGTCCTGCTCACCTCTCTTAATGTCTGCAGGCACCCCTGGGAAACTGCGGAGAGCTCTGGCAGGCTGCTCTTTTCTGATAAAAGGCAGAAAGAGAACATTAAATTTCAAAGGTTTGTTTCTAAAGGACAGTGCTTGTTGTAAGGTGGCTGCAATAAAAAAAAAAATAACTATTTTTACCAGACCAGATTTTGCTGTCAGTTAGAGTTCTGCAGTTTCAGAAACAGCTGAGATTTGCACCTGTGTAACTGATAGAAAACTCAGATTTTCATGTATTAAGGCAGAAGAAGCAATTTCTATTACAGATTTTTTTCCTTCTGTATTTTTTTGGTTTTCTTCAATCTCTTTCCTTCATTTTCTCGGAAGAACTTGAAGCTGTTACTTTCCAAGCTGAAAATTCTACACTTCAGAGACAGAGATGCCCAATACTGTGCCTCTTGAGCCAGCGTTATCTCTGTGTATCAGAGTGCATCAAGTGTTTATCTCTGCCTATCTGGTTTGAGAAGATTGATGCTTCTCTGTACCTTCATAAACAGTTTCCCAAGAGTGAGAAAAACAGGGAACATGTCCAAAGTGGATTTAAAGGATTTAATGTATTTTTGGGAAAAGCCAGCAAATATGTTTGCGAACTACTGCAATATTTCTATTAAGTAATACTTTGTATAACATTTTAAGCACTTTAACCATTCAGCTACTGAAGGCCACTGTACACTATGTTGCTTTTACAGGTATCAAACAACTCGAAAGCCATAGAAATCACTGATATGGAAACTATTCTAAAATGTAATGATGTACTGTCACTGCAACTGATGACACAGGGCAGTCAATCCAGTATCCGGAGCTGTTCCTCTCTGCTTCTTAAATTCACATGTTCTCTTTTGTCTCAGACCTCTCTGAGGAGCAATTTAGTAGATGTAATCTTAATGTGTCAAGTGGAGCCTAACTAATCAGCTAGTAGCCTTAAGACATTGCTACAAATGCAGAGAATTGAGATGTTAAAATAGCAATAATAGCACCTTATTCCTATATATGTTCTTCATGTGATATAAGACATCACAGGACAGTAAGGTCCACTGTGCTAAGACACTAAGGTTATGTGGATTGTGTGTGTTTATAAGAAAAGTTTCACTGCACTGTGAATGTAGTGGGTATAGTTCTATTGGTAGTTAATTGCCTCCTTCCTGAATTGCACCTTGAAACTATCTGGAAAGCAACTACACCATACCCATAGTATTTCACATTTCTAAATCCCCAAACTGACCATTGCTCTTCTAAGTGCTTTTAAATAAATGAAGTACAATACTCTGAGTTTATTTTTAGAGCAGCTATGAAATGGAATGAGCTTGGAATAGCTCCAGGCATATGCAGTCTAGGACAATTTGAATGTGTTCAAACGAGGTCCCTGTATCCGGAGGGACACAATTAGCAGACTCGACCAGGTATAGGTGTTGCTATTAGCACACCATGCTATTACACCATGAATTGTCCCATTGAGCCTTACTGCCACTAAAGGGACATGCTTCCTAAAGTGCTATAAATATGCTTGATTTTTGTGCTTGCTAAGGTCATAAAATGGAAACACTGTTTTCTTTAAGTACATTAATGTACACAAAGTTTCTTCCAGTTCCTGTATTATTTTCATACTGATATTTGCAATTTTAGGCTGTGCTGCTGAAAGGTTTTTAGGATACAGACAAGATCTTTTGAAAGCAGTAACTTCACTGAAAAGGATGGGTAAGGCAAAACTCGATAAGAATTGTACTGTTTAGAGTGTCTTGATTTTCCTGCATTTAATATTCTTATATTATTTTTGATGTTGTTTTTCTGTTGTTAGCTGGGAAAAAAATCACTATTTTTTTTACCAATTATTAATATAATAGTGAGTGCCTTTATTAATAAAATAAAAACAATATCAATTAAGAACTTGCAATGTAAAACTTAGCTTTAGTGAGCATGCAAAAACTACAGTAAAGCATTCAAACACTTTTCTAATTTGTTCCAGTGAAGTGCCTAAACATTAGGGATAAAACCAGAATCTTTGCTGCAGAGTAAAGTTGGAAAATGTATAATGTCTATAATAATTATTCAGAAATATCTAAGCCACTCCTCAAAGAGGAAAAAGACTTCTCTGGTTGTGGAATAATCCTGTGTACTGCAAGGTCATTTAGGTAGGCTCAGATCTTACCATAAATGTGTCAAGAACAGTATACAACAAGCAATAATCATAATAAGGCCACTTGACAAAAATGATTGCCTGTGTGTTGCAAATTAAAGTCTTTCCTGGGAGCTATACAAAATATATAGTGACAGTAAATAGATGTAATTCTTCAATTCCTTGCTTGGAACCAGCCAGTGCTTATGTTCACACAGAGGGAAAAAAATACCCATAGCAGCTAATCAGTGTTGAAGCTTATAAAGAGGCCTGTCACTCTCACAGGTGCAGAGGGATATTAGTGAGGCTCTGCTCCTCCTGAGGCTCCAGAAGCAATTGGGCATTTTGCTCCTTTCTCTGTCCAGCAATGTAGAACTAATAAGTTCTGTGCCTGAAAGAGGAAGTTTTTTTCCAGAGATGACCCTGAGCTGAGTGGAGGAGAGCCAAACAGACACCACACTGACATTCTGGGTGCTCGTGGGTGTTAGGAGCACTTTCTCTCCTGCTATCCCAGCAAGTCAGGCTGATACCAGTGAAGGTAACATCCTCTTCTCTGCATCAGTAAAAGTTCTCAGGGGTGTAATCTACTTCCTACAGCTTTATGCTTAAAACCACTGTAATCCTTACCCATTTTTGGCTTCACAGTCTAAAAAAATTTGGGCCACATCTGACAATTCTTATCTATCCTGCTTCTAACTTCTCCAAACACTTTTTTTGTTGGGAAAAAAAATATTTTTGAGACAGTGAGGTTTTTCACCTTGGTTTTGATGTGAGACTTCATCCATCCAATTCCCACTATTCGTCATTCATGGGTTTTTTTAGCCCACACCTCTCTTCCTACACTGCCCTAGGGCTATATTCTGAAAAGGAGTAAATTCACACCTCTGAGTATGACCCAAATCACCCAAGTCTTGGATTCAGGATTGTAGTACATACCTCTGTTACAAGCTAAGCATTTGACACATATTCTGATGTTCCACTGATGCTTATCTTGGTACATACAGACATCTGATATTAATAGCTAAGAGTATTTGAGCACCAATATAGATTGGGGGCTGACCTACTGGAAAGCAGCTCTGCGGAGAAGGACCTGGGGGTCCTGGTGGACAACAAGCTGTCCATGAGTCTATAGTGTGCCCCTGTGGACAAGAAGGCCAACAGAACCCTGGATTGCATTAGGAAAAGCATTGCCAATGGGTCGAGGGCGGTGATCCTGTCCCTCTACTCAGCCCTGGTGAGGCCACATCTGGAGGTTTGTGTCCAGTTATGGGCTCTTCAGGACAAAGGAGACATGGAGTTCCTGGAGCGGGTCCAAAGATGGTTAAGGGATGAGCAAAGGTGGGTTTGGCAATACGTACTCATTGTTTTAGCATAGGTGTTGAACTAGATGATCACCAGAGGACCCTTCTGACCCCAGCCAATCTGTGATTCTGTGACCAAAGCCAGCATTTATTGAAGCAAGCTTGCACAACTCAAGGAAGATATTTCCTTAATCCTTTTAAATTTATTTCACAAATAAATTCTTCCCTCCAGTTTATGGCTATTTTAGTCTATGTCTATAATTGTAGTTCTAAAAAAAGGTAGGAAAAAGTAAATTTTATTAATTTTCTTTGATGGTGGCTAAGGCACAAAATTAAATACATTCCTACATGCACATCAGAGGAGGAAGGTGATATAGCTTGTTTAATGAGTTATTTATGGTTTTGAAGTATCCTCTCAAATACTGAAAGTAGTGTGACTTTAATGAGCCATGTGCAACTGGTAGCTTTTGCTTTGTTGAACGTTTTCCATGGGGGAAACTAAATCATTAATAATAATTAGAAATTGAGTAGCCAGTTATAGGGTTGAGTAGGAAGTGAGGTAAAAAACATGTTGTTTGGACGCAAAGTATCTGCACATACACAATAAGGGAGTTTAAGGTCATTAAAAGCTGTGGGTTGGGATTAGTAGGTTCCATTGATGTACATTATTAATGAATCTACCCAGTTCTCTCAACTGAAATTTCTGATTAATCATAAATAAAGTAGCTGTAAGTAGGATAATGCAGCACGAGGTAACAACTAGATTTTAATTTCCAATGGATGGAAACTGTAGCAATAGATGGTAGATGAATTTAAATTATATACAGAATTAGATAAGGATAAATATAAATCAATAGGAAGACTGATTATATTTCATTTTTTTAAATCTGCCTGACACTTGCTTCATTCACTGAGAAACTTTCCCTTAAGGGAATGCTTTCACATACTTCACCTTTTCAACATTTTTCTACTTTTACAGATTTCACTATAAAAACTGAAAATTTTGTCTTGGTAATTTGTCATAGAATCATAAAATCATAGAATCATGGAATGGCTTGTGTTGAAGGGACCTTAAAGATCATCTTACTCCAAACCCATTGCCATAGGCAGTGACACCTTTCACTAGACCAGGTTGCTTAAAGCCCCATCCAGAGCGCCCCTGAACACTTCCAGGGGTGGAATATCTTCAGCTTCTTTGGGTAGCCTGTTGCAGTGCCTCACCACTCTCCCAGCAAAGAATTTCTTCCCAGCATCTAACCTAAATCTAATTGGTTTCAGTTTGAAGCCATTCCTCCTTGTCTAATCCCTACAGTTCCCGATGGAGTGTCCCTCTCCGGCTTCCCTGTAGGCCCCCTTTAGATACTGGAAGGTTGCGATGAGGTCTCCACATAACTTTCTCTTCTCCAGGCTGAACAGCCACAACATTCTCAGCCTGTCTTCATGGCTTCCTCTGGATTTGCTCAACCATTCCACACCCTTCTTATGTTGGGAGCACCAGAGCTGGATGCTGCACTGCAGGTGGGGTTCCACCAGCGCAGAGCAGAGGGGCAGAATCCCTTCCCTTGACCTGCTGGCCACACTGCTTTTGATGCAGTCCAGGATTTAGTTGCCTTTCTGGGCTTCAGAGTGCACACTGCCAGCTCATCTTGCATTTTTGTCAACCATCACCCCAAGTCCTTCTTCACAGGGCTGCTCTCAATCACTTCTCCACCTAATCTGTAGGTATACCTGGGACTCTTCCAACCCAGGTGTGGAGTTATGTAAAATTGAAAGTAAAATCCGTGTTCCAGGGAAGAAGTCTTATCAAGACTGTCTTTACATAGATAGTGGAATAAAAACCTGACATTGTATCAAATTGTTTATCTGTAAAGAATTCACGTACTTTTTTGGAGATTGGTTTAGACCACGAGAAAATTAAATATTCTGCCTTCAGAGCAGATTTACTTTCCCATAGTAAATAAAGCCTGGGGCCACACAGGGGTAAAAAAACTTGAGTAGCTGCTTGTTAAGTAAACATCATCCATTTTATGTACTAAACGATATGGGAATGTGAGGGGAAATTGTGTACATACATAGAATTTCATATAATATGTAATACGTATGCACCGGAGGGCAAATTATGGTAACTTTTGAATTATTCTCTTCAGCAACTTTTATACTTCTCTTGCTGTTTCTTAAAACATTATATCTGGTAGCTATTCATGGGTAGTGTTTCCTTCAGGAGTCTTGCTGATGTTTATTTATAAGTCACCATATTCTACCTGATTGCTCCATTTGTTAGCTTGAATTTCATGTGTTTGCATATTAGGGCTTAGGCAGCTTGGGGCCAAGGAGACCGTTACGGCCCAAATCGAATTTGTTTTATTGCTTAGCTGCTTCATTTCGAGACAACATATTATCTAGAAGCTGGACTGTGGTTAAACCTTTGCCACCATAGCATGCATTGAGAAGGTGTCAACCTCTGAGGTCCGATGCAGGAAAATAACCCAAGCAGGCTAGAAAGTTCTACAGGTAAAAAAGTCTCCTTTCATAGCGTCTGCAGTAACTCACCAGCTCTGAAAGGTTCCTGCAGTCACAAGATGGATTAGGGATCCTCCTTGCTTCTGCACAACCTTTCTTCATCTGCTACACCATCACTGGTGGTCAAATGCCTTGATGTACCATCTACTCTGAGACAGATGAAAACAAACCTAATTTTCACCACTGTACCTCAATTTTACAAGACAAAAAAGATGTCTTAAAATACCTAAGTGGAATTGAATGGTTCTTATATTTTTTTTCCAAGGTGAGACAACACACTCTTTGCCAGAGCACTAAGAACCCTTGGCTTCTTCCCGATGTGCTTGTCAGTATGCACCAGGCATCCTCCTTGCCAGCCTGGTGGAGCAAGGATATCAAGGATAAGAAATCCACAGCAACCTTCCAAGTGCCCTGTGCAAAGTGCCACCTCTAGGAAAACCAGTAGGAGGTAATGAATATACTAAGTGCCAGGCAGGTAACCATAGCATGGTTTTATCTGCTTTATAGTGATACCTTGGAGTTTTGATTTTTTAATTTTTGTAGATCTTAGAAGTAGTTATGTAGTAAATGTAGATTTTAGAGTAGTAGCATATTATCCCTTTACCCTTTAACACACCAACTACACATAGTAAACCCTGTTACCCATTCCCATATCAATTCCCCTAAATTCCGCTAGCCTGTTTAGTCTCTTTTTCAAGGTAGAATTATAGAAGAACATCCTAACCCTATGGAAGAAGATACAGCTGTAGACGCAATAACCTTCAGGTCTAGGACTCTGGAAGGCCTCCAAGAACATTACGTGCCCTGAGGAAGATGAAGATGAGGAAGAGGGGGTCCCAAAACGCCCCCAGACCCAATTCCCAAGAGGCATGGCAGGGACAGAACCTGGGTGGTGGCCGGACAGGGATTGGGTGAAAATCATTATAAAAACTGTGAACATCTGTATTTGAGGGAGTGTGAGTTGGGGTTATTCTGGAAAACCTGGGGGCTCATTAAAGCCTTTGCATCCTTATCTCCTACCTAATTTGGCTTGGAGTCTTTTTTTCCCCACAACCATTTAGGCAACAATAGATCAAACCAGCAGTGCACACATTTTGGTGAGACTTCCTTTTCATGGCCAGGCTGACTACTTTTTCCTAATTTTATAGTCTCTGTTCAGGAATATTGTCTGAAAGGTTAAATTTTTACATGGAATAAAAAAAATGTAGCAGCCATGAAAATGAAAACTAAGGTGTTAAAATAGTTGAGTTGAGGTATCATTTCATGAATAATCCATTGTCCAAACTAACATGTAATAGGAATTAAAGAATCTGCTTAAAAGTTGGCATTTTCTTTCCCCTGAATTGAGGCCTTATTTAATAAATCTAACAAATAACTCTGCTCTCTGTGTCTGTTTAAATGTTTGTATAGATACATGGGTGTAATTGAAAACAGAGACTTTCCATTGGGGAATAATGAAAGCAAATCTTCGCTGGCATCACGTTGTTTTTAGTATGCCAATAAGCAAGTTCACTATTCTAAAACACAACTAAAGAGGTAATGTTGACTATAATATTTAAATCATTCTGCATAAAAGAGAAAATGAAATTTTTTAATTTTAAAAATGAATTGCTAATAAGTGTTTCTATTTGCAACTTTTGCCCCACCTACAGCAAATTCTACATCACCTTTATAAAATAAAAAAACTCTTTTTGAAATGTTATGCCTGCAAGCATTCTTTCACAATGGAAATATTTGCCATGTGAGAATTTGACTGAAGTAGAGCAAGACTGCTTAGATATCCGAACAAAGCAGTGTGGGCTCTCAAATCCCCTAGGCTTTATCCAACAGCAGTAAATCACATATAAGTGGATCATTAAAAGCAGTTTTTGGAACTTTATGGGAATAACTTGTGGATAACTTGTAGGTCTGATATTATGAACTGTATTGATGTGTCTTCTAATTAATTTACTTCAGTCAGGGTTAGGCCCCTTTTTTATCACTTACCATGAATTCATGTACAAATGTTTTTTTCTGTCCTTGACTTATTAGAAACCTGAAGTATATAAAGCAAAATGTAGCAATCAATAGTTATCATTTAGAATTTTTAGAGTCCATTGCAGTGTACCCTAGTGCTTCATTTAAAAAGCTCTAACTTTTTGTTGATGTCTTTGCCGACGGCTTTTGTGATAGGCTTTTTAGATAACACTGGAGAGAAATACTACTGAAAAGTGCACAGAGCAAGAGGTTATGTTTAAAATGATAGCTTGTGGACATAGTAAATGTAAAGGGAAACATCTTTCAGTCTCTTTCGATGTGTATTAGTATAAAATAGGTACACTTATAGTGCTGCAAGCTATAGACTGCTGTACTGAAAGCTAACAAAAATATATAAAAACTAAGAATAATAGTTGCTGTTACAGATAGGATTTCTCTGACCACTGGAAGATTACATTGCTAATTACTGAACATCATGAATGCAAGTAAATAATAGAATTTAGATTACCTCAGGCAAGTATAAGACAGTTTTCAAAAGCATTTAAGTCACTGAAAATTCAAAAGCAATGGGTAATTAAAGAAAATAACTGAAAGATCCCTGATTTAAAATAATGCTTTTAACTTTAGCGCATCACACAGTAAGCTTTTACAAACAGAGAGAGAACTCATTTTAATGTTAGCATAGGTACCTACATTGTAAATAGTTTTCTTGGAAATTACATTTTTACTGGTCTGAATTTCAGTTACCTCTAGGTAGAAATTACAATTCCTGGACATTGTGCTCTGCAAGTATGCAAATACATGCAAACATTTTCCCCCTTAGATAAAAAGGAAAAAAAACATTTAGTTAATCACAAAATCACAGAATGGATGGTGTTGGAAGTGGCCTCTGGAGACTGTCTAGTCCACCCCAGTATTTCCCAATACACATATTACCAAGATCCACCAATCCCCCTGAGCCCTTTCCTGTTAAGGCTGAGAAACCCCCTTGACTCAGCATCTCCTCATATGTCGAATTCTCTAAGTCCCCTAATCACTCTCCTGGCCCCTCACTGAACTCACTCCAAATATATCCATGTCTCTTGACCCCTGGGAGTCACCGCTGATGATTCATGTTCTGTTGGTCTTTGAGCCGCTGATCACAACATTGACTACATTAATTACCTTCTCTATAATACAGTGTAGAATTCACACATTAGCTTATGCCTGTCTACAGCAATTACTGATTCTTGTTTTCAGCTGAAATGGCCTCATTGTTCTATACTGCAACACAGTTAACCCCCTTCACTCTAAATTATGTGTTTCATAAATGAATAAATGAAAATATAAATCTCATTTTTAATTTCCCTTGGACAATTTTCCAAACATATTTTTCTCTTACTCATAAAAATTTGCACTTGGGAATTTTCTTTCATGGGGTGTTTGTCCATGAATGCTTATTTCAGGTCAGGCATGCACTTTTGAAGAGAATTTCTAATACTTGCATTCGTTCACATCACAGAGTGATCTCAGAGCACGCAGTGTGGATTCCTTATTCATGAAGTAGAACTGGAAGACATTGTTCAGTAGCACATCAAACGTGCTTCAGCTCTTAAAGGTATTGAGTTACATAGATTTGATCACATGCAGTCTGAAATAAAACATCATAAAACAGACGCAGTGTAGGCACAGGATCCAATATAACAAATAAAACCTAATCAAGAGTAATGCTTGATGGACCCTGAAAAAGATAGTGGTACATAGTCTGTATGGAGAGTTTAAGAACACTACAAAGAAATTGTTAGCACATATGATGTGGGAGGATGGTAGTCTGTAGCTCACAGTTTAAATGTAAAACAAAGGTAAAAAATGCTGGAAATTTTTATTAAATCAAAATGGTGGATTTCAAGGAACTAGCAATTTTTTAAATTATTCATATTTGGAATTAAGACAAATAGTGTAAGAAAAAATATCAGCTATATTTAGGAAAAAATCAGATTAGGAAATACATCTGCAAATAAATTTTAAAAATGGGAAAATATTATGAAAAATTTTTAAGGCAGAATATTTTACTATGGGAGTTACCTGGAATTTTACAAAACCCTCTGTTGATGCTTTGGGATCTTTGAGGCTTACCATTATGATTTAGGATGTTTTAGGAAACATGATTCTTTTCTCAACTGGCACCAAGGCAATTACTTTGAACTAACTTTGTACGTTTTTTAAATGAAATCAAACAGGACTGTGTATATCCGCAAATCACAAAGAAAGAGCATGAACTGCACAAATCCTGTGTCTCACAACTCTTATAAAGCTTGTGTGACATGTGGTGCTCAAATATAATGAAGTTACAGATCCTTTGAAAGTCACTGGAATATGATCATTATGCTTGCAAAATCCTTTTAAACTCCTTTAGCCTCAAGTCCCTCTTTCACTTGTTTCATATTCATTCATAATAAAAATGATCACCTGAAGTGATCTTTAGTCAATCACTCAAGGCCAAATGATACAATTCACATTTTGAGTGAGCTGTTCACTTGATACACTCACTTCAAATGAACTGTTTGAGATATAAGAAAGCTTGACAAAACCCGAGTGAAGTATGAATTTTTTTATTCTCTTCAGTAGGCATTAGATGAAGCTGAATGAGAGCAGGTATCAAACCAAATCCTATGAAACTGTCTCGATTACCTGCTTGAAAAACAGGGTACAGTTTTGAGCACGAGACAAGAGCATGACCATCTCTTTCATAGATGTGTCAAACTCCATCTTGAATGAATTTGAAAAGTTCTGAAAAGTACTTCCACTTAAGCAACATTAGTGTCCTAAGAAAAAATATATTTTTGTCACTCCCGACATATCTGTTTAAAATATTATTAAAATCTTTCCATTTTGGAGACTTTAAAAATGATCTATTTCAATATTCTTAGGACATTTTTCCTAATTCTTAACCTCAACTTCAGTCATTGCTATACTAAGTAAAATGTTTCTCCAATTCTGTGGAAATGAAGTTTTTATTCTCTTTCTCTGTATTTTATATGTAAATTTCATATATTTCATACATTTTCATATATTATCACATCTTCATCTTACTTTCTGTAGCTTAAATAACCTTGGTTTTCTCAAATTTTCCTTGTAGCATTCCATTTCTTGCTGACACTTGAGCATCCTTATTGCTTTCAACTCATCCATTCTCAGCTGATCGCATAATTTCTAAAAAATAGTAATGAAAACTAAGAGTAGTCTTCTGACTGAGAATTTTCGATCACTCAATACAATATAAGATTATTTCTCTTCTTTTACTTCAGGTGTTCTACTCCAACCTGCCAATATGGTGTTTGAATGCTTGCAACAGTCAGACACAATTGGCTTAAGTTTATTTGTTCTCCATTCCATATGTATGAAAATGATTTTCTTGCCTATAGATAAAATTTCACATTTCTATATTAAATGGTCTAGCAAAGGTGTCCCTGCCCATGGCAGGGGAGCTGGAACTTGATAGTCCCGTCCAACCCAAACCATTCTATGATTCTGTGATAAGTTGCAACATATATTATGTCAGGACACTTAAATTCTTCTGGATCATTTTAATACAACATATGGAACAACCAATGATACCGTCTGAGCAATTAAGTAAAGTATTAAACTGAATTGCCAATGAACATTTGTGATACAACCCTCACACAAAAGAAGATATTTGTATACAATCCCTAAGAATAACTATAGTAGGGTTTTGCACCCATCTAATCAGTTTTCTCTGTACTTTGTTGTCTCAACTTATTTAAATGCACAATTTGTGAAATAGTTTGAGAATCTTACTAGCATCGTCTCTGTGTCTACTACTTGTCTATTTACCTGTTCCTTTTGCTAATTATAGAAGAAAATTAGATTGGCTTTGTGTGACTTTTTCTTGACAAATACATACTGGCAGTTAATCATCTCCTGTTATGATCTCCATCAAGGTTGACTCTTACCTTGGGGGAAATGATGTCCATTTCCACCAGAACTATATAACACTTGGTAAAAACTTTCTGAGCTTTACCTCTTTCTTGTGCTTAGCATAGATGATGTACGTGTCAGCAAGCCCAGCTCCACACAGGCCATGCTCATGGTTGTAACCCTCCTGTAATTTCCCTGGCTAACCCCAAGGTGCTAGTCAGGCACATGATACATGGGACTGAATGCCTAAACTGGGGTACTGTGGTTTGATTTTTTTAGGTGGTTGGTGAGAATATATCATATAACTGTGTGCCTAGCTGCTCCTTGTTACAATGAGATTAAATGGAGTAGATTTTCTGAGCTGATAAATAAAACCAACAAATGCACTGTGGAGTTCTGTGCTGTCCTGCGCCTGCACAGTGTCTCTCCATGATAATTTTGCTGGTTTATTCTCAAATTCAACAGAGAGGATATATGGCAACCTGAGGAGTTAATGAAAACAGTGCATTAACAAGGTCCTCTAAAAGGCAGTTGGTCTTTTTCCTTAATGTATAACAAACTGATAATCTTGCCTTGTGGATATTAACTAGATAGAAAGCAACACTGTCTTCTTTCGTTTGCAAATGTCCTCTTACATCTCTGCTGCCTTACATGCACACACACACTCCACACACACTCCACACACACTCCACACACACACTCCACACACACAGTCACACGAAGGTGCACATCTACTACAAAATTTTTTGTTGCGAACCCCACCAGCTACAGATATTAGACCTGCCACTGTTCTAGGTGATGTTAATAGCGTGTAATTTTTTGTAACCTTTCCTCTTTCTGGGAACTGAAAATAAGCCAGCCCAACCCATGGCCTTGATTTTCCAGGTTTCCTTTCTCACTAGCATCCATTTTATCAAATCCAGGCACTTGAAAAGCAACTAAATAATGTCATTGCTCTCAAACTGTTCTTTCTACTTTTTCAGACAGGAGTTGTACATCTCTCTGTCAATGATGATAAGCATGTTAGCCAGCTAATTACAACTGACTTTTTCAATGGTCAAAATAATGATTTAAATATTTAAAGAAAAATAACAACAAAGATCTCAGAATTGTCCTTTGACAGGACAATTTTTTTTGACACAGCAAAGTAACAGTTTTCTTTGTTTTGCATTTTTATACTAATGTAAGATTTTCCTCTTATCTTTTATGTCCAGTGCTAAATGTATGCACTTTTGAGCTTTGTCTTCCTGAGCGTTCTTATATATTTAGACTAAATGTATTCATAGTCATGATTTTATATATCTCTTTGGCCAAAGATCTTCCTCCCCAAAGTTTAAGACCCTCTCTGGAAGTCTTTGTAGACCGCAATATTCTCCTCTCTCAGCCTTTGTTTCGCTAGACTAAATAGGTCACGCGCTACTGGCTCACACTGATGACAGATACTGCATTCCCTCATTCATTGAAGTACCTTGTCTCAGCACCTGTTCCACTTTGAGTTCACCTTTCCTTTTGATCCCTGGCAAACCTAGTCTCCAGACCCATCGCTGTTCCTCAGGCAGAAATCCTCTTGACTTTCTTCTAAGACAGTTGATTATCTTTTGCATTTGTTTTTAGACATGAATTTATATCCGTGCACTTTGAATGTAATCCTTTTCATTTTTTCCAGTGAGGTTGTTTTAATGAAAAGGATGAGGAATATATCCACTTAGCAATCAGGATAAAATAAGATAACATTACAACTTGATACAGTACAGATATATTTTTCTGACTGTTATTTTTCACACAGAGGTGTTTTGACCTTGTTTCATTTAAATTTTCTACCTAAATAATTTTGAGATGGCTGGCTATATCCAAGCCACATTCAGAGGACCATCTGTATGTTGAAAAGGAAACAGAACAACAAAAAATACCAAAATTTTTTTAAAGCACAATCTCATGAAGTTTTCAAATTTTCAGGACCAACTCTGAAAAAAGACTGTCCAAACTGTCCAAAGAAACCATACTCACTTTCTCATCTTGATTTTTCCAGCTGAATACTAATGAATCTTATTTGGTTTTTAGTCACGTCTTCAGTGTCATTTGATGTTTAAGTAATAACCTCACATTTAGACGCGTTGTAATTTACATCCTTATGTCACAATATTTTAATGGATTTACTTCTAAGAGTAATGGTTGACCTTTAAATAAACAAGTATGATGTGATTGAAAGAATCAAAGTTCAATTTTATTGTTATGTTATGTATGGATAAATTGCACAAGATTATGATATGGTAAGCAACATTGGAAAAGGGCTGTATTTCATTTTGTTTCTTCAAAAGTTTAAAGATTCAAGTCCTGGCTGATGAAATTGAAAAATCTATCATTTTTACTTACAACTATATATATGTAAAGTGCACATTTTGTTTATGTTCTTCTTGGAAGTTTATATATTACATATAATAAATAGATGACAAAAATATACTTATTAATGAGGATGACAAATGAATTGCATCATTTAGTTTAATCATCCTTACTTTTCTTCCACAGCAGACACTTTTTTTTTTTTTTTTTTTTTATGAATTTGCTGAATATTTAGAAGGGTAATTCCAGAGTTTTAGGCTCCTCCTGAGTTCATTTTAACTTCCACTACAAAAATGTCAAAATTCAAGATAGTAAAGCCTTTTGAGCTTAAAATCTGCTTTACTATTTACCAGTTAAATTAAAATTTCATTTTGTTTTGTTTTGCTTTATTTGTCTTAGAAGCCTGAAAATATTTACTAGGATGCTTAATAGAATGGGGAATTAAATAAAACAAATAAAATAAATCTATTATTCTATATTAGCCTCTACACTCCTCAATTATTGACTCAGATTACATTTGATTTCCTTCCTGAACAAATCCATTCTCATAAATGCACAGAGTATTAAAAAAATTCCTCAATTTTGTCTTCTCTCTCTGAAACCTGTGAGATTCCTGTGATGAGGATGTGTGTAAATGCATGGTCAGCTGTTTATACTCAATCTACTGAGGAACTGAACTGAAGGAAGATGAGTTGTTCATCATGCCACTGGTACTACATGTAAACTATCAGGATATGTTCTTTAAAAAAATAGTGAATAATAAAAAAAGGAAATAATTTGTATTTGAGAACATCCTTTAGGTTTGCAACATCTCTTAATATTTTATCTTATGGATGTTAGAGAGCAATACCACTCATTTAAGGATATAGAAAATCATTACATCCTTCCCATGATTCCCACACTTGGAGCCTTCCACTCCTGACTGAGGTACAGTACTCACATTTAATCTTTACAGCAGCTACTGAGGAGTTTCAAGAGTTAGAAGTGGGCAGTACTTGCTCAATACACATAAGGAGTGAATTTGTCACTTAAAGTATGCACAGGAAGAAAGATCTTATCTCTAATAAAAAACTGACATGGCTGTAACAGCACTTGAAACTGAATGGTTCACAACAGGTCAAACAGCACATTATTTTTTAAAAAACAGTAACAACAAAACAAAACAAAAAAAAGCGAACCAACTTATTTTCCCACTCCCTTTCACACAGAAAATTTCTTCAAATGAAACTGAATAACTGGAAACTAAGGAAAAAAATTGTCTAAATATATACAGAAAGCTTTGGTGAAGTGTCAGATGTTAGAATTCATTTAAGCTTTCAGAAGGGAACCATGATGATATTCCCTGTCAAGTTCAAATGAAGATCTTTTACTGAAAGAGATAAACTCTCTCTACTTTCATTTGAAAAAGCCTGTCATGAGTTGATGAATCAAGGAAAACTGGATGGACTGTTTCTTAGGAATCCTGCAACTCTTCCAGCTGACGAATCAGTTAATGAAAAAATGAAAACATACACATTTTTCATCCTTTTTTTGCCTTTCAAGAGGCTAGTAATGATAAGATGTGGCCATTGATTCATACTGGGCCATCTGTAAATAAAGAAAAACATCAGTTTATATTATGTTGCTGGCTAACAGCAATCAAACTGTCACTGACTCCACCAGTTTGCCTGTCACTGTGAGAAGTCATGACAATCTAGATAAATTATAACTCTTTAAGAATAGCAGAATGAGTTCTGTGCTGAATGCAAAAGAGATTAAAAATACACATTCAAGGAGATCCACATCGGTGTTAGTGAAATTTAAGTAATAATAATAACATTAATGTTAACACAGGAATTTATTTGACATAAAAATTTCCGCTCAAAAAAACAATTTCTCAAAATGACCGAGAAAACCTAATAGTCTAAATATGTCAGATAGATCTTAGTTGTTTAAAATTAGTGCACTAGATTTAGAGTTTACAGTATTGTAAGTTCCCAAGGAAATAAGATTTAAATATTGTCACACAGCAAATATACAAAAATCCTAAAGAGTTAAGTTGGATGTTTTAAAATATGCTTAAGCAAACTGAAAATAAAGGCTTCTTAAAGCTGGGTCTAACTTTATACCACAGTTTATGATACAAAAGGTTTTCAGTTGGCACTGGTAGCGAACATGACAGACATTTTGATTCTGCGTTTAGCATTCTTCTGCTAGTACACTTCTGTTAGCATTTTTCTATTCTTGGTATTTTTAACAATAAAGATAAATTCATACTATTTTGTTTCCTGCAGCAAACGTTTATGGAAGCAACACACAGCGCGTGTCATGTTCTGTAGCCAAGGAGCATATGTTGCAAATAAAAAAGAAAAGCATGAATTTGTATTTAACACTAGGAATCTAGAAGTTCTCCCAATAAAGATAATCCACTAGAAATAAAAATGCTGCATGATTCCTGAAGAAATAATATAGGTAATATTAAGAGTGGGATAGTATATTTCTATATTTTCAACATCTGTCTTCAAATATCCCTACTTAGCAGTATGTTGCAAAGATTTAGCATCAATCAAGATTTTTCCCCCCGGCACTTTGGTTGTTGCATAATGCATAATAAAGTAGATAAAGCACGTGTACAAAGTCTTTTGTCTCTAGCTTTCTGATTTATATCAAGACCAAGACAGCTGTGATTTGTGACAAAAAATTATAATCTTTCTTGCTCTTATCTGGCCAACCCAGAAGCTGGTCATAGATCCAGTCAGTAGTGCAGCTATATGGTGGGGCTGTGTTTGGTTGCCGTGCTAGAGCATCCCATAATGTGATCTATACACTTAGGATAAGAGAAGTGATTGATCACACTGATGACCCTATTTCATTCCTTCTGCTGCGAAAAGGGTTATGTGCCTTCGTCTTTAACCCCAAACGACCCCAAATGCAGATATTCAAGGAGGAAGGTCTGTTACCACAAATTATTTGAGTGGAGCACCAAGGGAAGGTAAATTATTCTTTGTAAACTGCTACAGATGGGCTCTGTTGATATCATAAAATCAGAAATGGTACCCAACTGCACCTTTTCATCTCAAGCAACCTCATGGGTGTGATGTAGAGAAAAGACTGGATTCCCCCTTAGGAAGTTGTATATCTGCCTGAAGATGAAAGTCTTCCCACATGTGAGATCATTGAGGAATGATTGCCAACCTAAACAGCAGCATGTGATGTTATATTTGAGAAGTTCATTCAGATTTGGGAATAGGAGGCAAATCTTTTTCCTTTTAATGTTGAAAACAATAAATTTATTAACATTTGCACATTACTGTACCTACTAAATTCTCAGATATAGGGGATATTTTCTTTTTTTTTTTCCTGTTTTTTTTGTACTTGTTCTCCTATCCTTTTTTGCCAGTAAGTATAAACAGTCTCAGAAAGGCACACAGATAATTTATAAATTGATTCTTAGAAGGATTCCACTTTTCAAAGAAAGAAACATATTACACACCACTACACCACAGCTGTGAGTTTTAATGTGGGTAGGGAAAGGGATTTGTCTCATTAAAAGTCTGAGGGTAGAATGAATCTTGATTTGGAATAATGTACCTACAGTGCTAAGCATACCATTATGTACTTTTAACGTATTAATTCAAAAGCAAAATAGTATTACACATCACAGATATTATGGACCATTAGACAAGTATCTGTCTGTGCATTTTATAAATACTTAGCAAAAAGTTCAGTGAATTATTTGAGTCAACAGTTAATCATAGTCTACGATTGTTATTAATTTTCATAATCCAGGAACAAGTCAGATTCACATCTGTGTCTCTACCTGGCTTAAAGGTTTTTCCCATGTGGTTTGACTCCTAGTTACATTTTATATGTCGGTTCAACAATGAATTTAATTATAGTAAGCTCATTAGGAATGGAGCCATTGCTTATCTTAAGTTCTGTAACATAGCGTATATTTACAGCACTGTATAAGCAGTATTTAATAATTAATTCTCTGTACTCTGTCATATTAATGTGAAAGCATAAAAGGATTATCAGAGGTAGGGAATGCTTTATACTTCTGTGAAGAATACAGACGATGAGTCTCTTTGTAAATGAGAATGGGAAATTAAAGCCTGATGAAATGTGACCTTTTTTGTTTCTTTCAGACATTTTAGAGGTGGATAGTGACTTATCATAAGACTACTTTTTTAGTCCTATAGTGGCTGATGATGGTGGAAGAATAGGCAAATAGTTCCAGAAATAGTTATTAAAAGATCAGATATCTCTAATAATTATATTACTCTAGACTTGATCAAACATGTCAATGGCCAAATATCAGCTAAACAGGCAGAGTTTGGATGATTATATGGACTGAGAAGAAAATAGCCTGCAAAACTATTAAAATGGTTGATGTAGCTTGGGAAGAGCCCAGAAAATAGGTTTTCCTTAATATTCTCTCTAGCTTTCCTTTCTTCCCTCCCTCTCTCCCTCCTTCCTTCCTTTTTTTAATTGTCTTCTCTATCAAAATTTATTCAATGACAAGCTTTATCACCAAAAATATAAAATCTTTAAAGCTTCAGGATTTTATGTGAGAGGGCAGTGTTAAATTTAGACTATGATCAGTGAGCAGCTAGAAAAGGGTTTTTTTTTTAGTTGGAAAGTGGTTAAAAAGCAGAAAAAACTAGGCACAAATGACATTTCCATGAGCACGAGTTGATGCAATGTGTTCAGGTCAGAAAAAATGTGTATCACTGTACATTTCCAGCATGAAGCTGACATTTCTGTCATGCTGCAAAGAAATTTAAAGTGACATTCTTTTATTTTGCAAAGAGACAGCTGCTATAGTTCCCAGCTGAAAATTGGCCTCAGCTGGCATGTAATAAATGGGAAAACATGTAGATAATAGTCATGAACTAGTGAGCATTGCTGCCTGACCAGTTATCAAATTGCTGATAAGCTGTACTTTCAGCTGCACCTCCAGATGACACCCATGCTCTCTTCTGGTTTTGTCTCTTATAACTTACATTTTAAATAGAATTATGATTTAGTGCATATTATGACTTAGCTGTGCACCATTATACCTTTGGTGTAACAAAGCTGATGAAAACGCTTTTAAAAGAAAATAAAACATTCCTTGAAGATTTTTTTTTCCCCTAGTAAATATCAGGAAACTGTCAAAAAGTAAGTTCCCTCTCAAAAATCAGCTGCAAACACAGATATCTGCTCTTATCTAGCTCAGTCCTGTGAACAAAACCTATCAGGAATTTTTTCAGCAAACTACTTCTTTGTGAAGAATCATGCTTTGTCAAAACTGAAGTATTGCATGGAGATGGATTGATTTTGATGAACCTTCAGCAAAGCAGAGGTTGACTGGGAGTTCAGATTTCAAGGTAACAGTCTCAGGCCACTTCTGCCCTGACAATAAATATGGCAAACCTTTCTACTGCCTGTAGCTGGGCCCTTGTAAACCTGTAGCTCATTATTCACCCATAACTCTTGGGGATATTGGTATAGCGGGAATTGCCTCAGGGAGTAGCAAGATATTCCTGCTGTAGAAAATTGTAGTGATTAGTCCTAATTTCAAGAATTAGAAGGTGATGGTTGAAGGAATGAAGCAGAAATTATTCACCAGTTGATTTCAATGACAGACCTATAAGAATCTCTCTTTATTATAAATTATATACGTGGTGACAGAGCGGGAATAGTAATTGAAGTAATTCAAATAATACTGAGGATGTAATTTGACTTTCAGGTGACAGCATCTTTCTTGACCAGACTTTCTCTTTTGCCATGTTGGGTTTGAACTTGTTCTCTTCTTCATAGTCTTCTGCAGCTCTGTGCTCAGCTTCCTTTTCACTCAGCACAGTTGTTCCTTGTCTTTTCTCCCAGTCTCATACTCACACTGGGCCACATCTCAGAGTAAAATCTCAGTCATTTCTGGCTGAGATCATGGCTCTTTTGCTGGAACTCTGCCAGGTGTGATCATTCTTTCTCTGCATCTTTATTCAGGACTTTATTTGATTTTCCCACCTATAGGCAACCACAACTAAAAATAGTGTGCAAAAATGTGAAAAGTAATCAATGAGTATATGTGTGTGTATATATATATATATTTGTGTGTGTGTGTGCATGTGATTTTCATGTAAAAAGTGTATTACAAACATTGTCCTTATTTGACTGCAGACGCTTTCTTCCACCCCTCAACTATTCTTGTTTTTTAGTGTAGATTATTCAGGGAGAAGTTACTGTGCAGCATGCAGCACTCAAGTTCAGGTGCCTAAATTCCACTTAAGCCCTTGAATCTAGTGTTTCATGTCAACCTGCTGCCTTCAGATGTCTTGGCTAAGCCAGTGAGAAACACTATGTAAAAATGATATTTATTACTTTTGCATATAGCCACAAGAAAAAAACAACAACTCAGCTACTTATAGAAATGTACAGAAAAAAGAGATTCTCTCCAAAGAATGTCATGTCTAATAAATGTCAGAATGAAAACATAATTTGGGTCTTAATATAGCTTTTGTTAATTGATCAGGTGAGTTTTCTGGAATTCACAGAGTGAGATATAGGGAAATAATATTAGGCAGAAAAACAAAGAAATGGTGAATTTAATAGAATCAGTTTTATTATTGTAATATTTTGGTGTCTTAAAATTAGAAGTTTTATCATAACTCTTCTTGACCACTGAAGGTGGACAATGATGTCTATATCAAACCAGAAATAAAATCATCATCAGTTTTATGAAGTCTATTTACATTTGCAGTGTGAAATTCTCTGATCCATTTTTATTACCTTAGGAAATTCTCTGTAAATTTGGTTGGGTTTTTTGTTTGTTTGTTTGTTTGTTTGTTTTTGGTGTTTTTTTTGTGTGTGTTTTTTTTTTTTAAAGAATGTTTTTTATCTTTTTTTTTTTCTTCTTCTCATCAGACCCTAACTGGAATACTCACAAGAATGGCAACTAGAAATGATGGATTAAGGGAGGAATTTTTCTCTGCAGAGTAACCCTGTAATGAAACTCCAGAGCAGAAGATCTATAGAGCTCTATCCCGCAAAATTAACATCAGAGAGAGAAAAGAGATTGAGACCATTCTCCTAGTGGTGGCTGCAGAAAGGTTTCAGGTTGAGATTGAAAGTACTGCTCCAAAGAGAGCTAAGTGCTGCAAGGCTGAAGCTCGATTTTGAGCCTGCTAATGGGTTTGAAACCAATTTGTCCATGCATTGCAGTGAGATACGACAGAGTAAAATGCAAAAGTTCAAGGATGACATCTCCAGCTCTTGGATATATAAAATATTGGTGGTACCACTTCAGTGCACCCCAGTACATATAGTGTTATTATATACCTCCCAGGCATTTACTGAAAAGTTTAACCTATATTATTGAGAAGTAAATAAACTGTGAGCTTAAAGGGAAAAGGATACCTTAGATTAGATTAATAGGAACATTATTTTGCCAAGAATAAATGCTTTTGACTGTGGATAGGTCAAGCTTCAAATTTAGGAAGCATCCACAGAGAGAAAAATGTCTGTCCTTAAATACTGTTTCTGGGATTTTTTTGTTGCAGTGCAAGTAACCACATGGTAGAAACTGCACATTCGTTTTCTGAGGAATTCATGGTGTGATAAAGAAAATGAGAGCCTCTGAGGGAATAATTGCTTCACCGTGGGGAACTCATGCAACTTAACTTGAACTTTAAATCGATCTGCTTTCGTATTTGTTACTGCTGGTGCACAGTATTATGAGGAGGAAATTGTGCAGCCATAAAATGGATGTTTTTTATATTTTGCAGCATAGTAATGCTGTGACTATTTCTATAAATGTGTGTTTGTTGGGTGAGGGTTTTTTTACCATCTCAGTTTTAAACAAATTTGCATAAAAGCCAAAAGTATATAGCCGGATGCTTTTAATTATGAATAGCAACAATTGTTCAGAGACAATGGAAAAGACTCGAATAGTGAACCCCTCCCTATTTTTAAAATGTTTTCGTTATTTTCATTTGTTTCCTGGGCTGCAGAACTGCAATCATTACCATATTTCGATAGGTGCCCCTGTGTGCTCATGCTATGACTGGGCAGAGGGCTTACAGGATTACATGCTTGGTTTCCCCTGAAAGCCTCTCTTTCCAGTAAATATTGTGGCAATTTGAAAGGATTACTTTCTTATGTCCCTTTCAATTTTTCCAGCCATTTTTGATTTGATAGCAGCAGCTGGTAGTCACTTAAGGGTGACAACAACACTCTCATCATCTCCTTGTAAGGTGGACACACATTGTGCTCCCCCCATCACAGACAGGGTTCCCAGACAGGTAGGGTATAGAGGAGATATGGGAGGAAAGATTAGTTTTGTCTCAGAGAGACTGTAAAGCTCTTTCTTTTAGAAAATTTTATCTACTATATGCCATAATTTCCAACTATTAATTAAGATATCTAAGTATCAGCAGTATGTTCAAAAGCCCAGTTAATTCAGTCAAAAATAAGGACTTTTAATATTTAAGCTATTTTACAGCCACAATTATTAAAAGGGATGGGAGATTTGCTGTCTTCTGATCTGTGTTTTCATCTGCTTGTGCTGCCTTCACCTTTTTTTAGCAGAGGCCCTCATAATTTATTCCCCATCCTTAAAAACTAAAATACATGCATTCCCCTTACCTTGTTAGTAAAGTTTGAAAGGAACAGTGAACCATGTGAAGCAAAGGGAGTAAAGCTACTGAAATATTGCCCCAAATCATTTTACCACATGCATGGATCTGGTATTTAGTAATGGTTGTTCCTCTGGAACTATGGTTCATCAGGACTGGGTTAAACATTTTGAGATTTAACTATGTACATTTAACTTAACTGGAAGATTAGGGAATTGATCTTTATTCCTCAGTTTGTTCAGAGGATTTATTTTTTAGAAGACGAAAAGGTAAAGAAGTGGATCCTCTTTTGTAAATTAAGAAGAGAGGTGAACTAACTTGTCCAGTGTCACATGATAAATTTGTGAAGGAGTGTGGAATCTGACAAATTTGTTCAGTACTGTGAGTTAATCCCATAAACTTCTTGCACCTGAATGTAAAGTAGTTGCTCAGGCATTGTTAATGCTCTTTAAGAAGGGATCCTACCCATAGTTTTAATCCTTAAAAAGCAACTTCTTATTGTTGAATCTTTGAGGAATATTTATACTTAAGATACACACAGCAAAATAGCAAAACAAGTAGTACAAATACATACTACATGTTTTGACTCAGCACAAAGGTATTTTTCATCATAAAATGCTCAGGTATCTCACCTGTATATTAACTTTTCCCCACTACATTTGGGAAGTAATTTGATGCCCTTCCTTTATAAATGTGAAACCCATGGGAAAGAACCATCAGCTGGCTTTTCTTATCGTTTACTGGACTTACAGAATCATGTAGGAGCTCAAGGAAATGCACAAATTAAAGATCCTAGATGCCTTGTGATCCTTTGAAAAGGCATTGCTTATTAAAAAAATACATAAAGCAAGTATCTAAAGACAAATATATAAGATAAAGTAAAGGCAAGTGTAAGTTTAGGCACAGCAAAATTATAGGTATAAGAACATGCAGGTACAAATACCAGTGGTGCTGTTTCAATATGTCTGAGTACACAACAGAAAATATAAACACAAAATGAGAGTTAAAAAAATTCCAGACTCCTTCTGGTAGGTCTTTTTCTTTTGTGGGAGCTCTGTGTTCAGTGGCCATCTCAGACTTCAATGGAACTGGAACAAAAAAAAAAAAAAAAGTTATTTAAATGTTTGTGTTTGATGGCTTTTTATAATTTCCAAACGTAATGTGAACAGGGAAATTACTTAGATTTTCCCAATATAACCAGTAGTGTGGCTCACAGACGACCCACAAATCTCTCCCTAATAAATTTTGTCTCTACACAGAAAGGAAGAAAATAAACAAAATTATTTATGTCTTGATTT
>NW_020955371.1:17206-18382 GCF_003031625.1 Empidonax traillii | reverse complement strand
TCCACCACAAAAATGTCGTGGTTTTGCTCTGGGTCCATTTTGCTTTCCATTCCTCACATAATTACTACTAGTTGAGAGAAGGTATTTGCAGACAAAAGAGAGACAGGACTTGGGGAAAACAGTATATACATTTATTACTAGTAAAATAAAAACTACTAATAAGTTAAAAACTAGAGAACTATATTTACAGTAATTTCTACTTAAGTTGAAGTGTTATATATATATATACACAAAAATACTTCTTCCCTTTTTATACTAGTCTAAGGAGAAGAAGTAGTCTCATTCTGTATTTTTGGAGTTTCAGTTTTCTCTTTCTACTAGCAGATTCTCAGTAGTAGCACACTTTCATTGCAGTTGGAATTTCTTCTCTCTTCCTCTCGTTCTGTGTTAGTTTCCAGGGCTGGGCTTACCCCCCTCCTGGGCTAAGACTGAAGGCTGGAGATTACTCAGGTCCTGAAGGATTTTTCTTCCATAGGCTTGCAAGGGGACACTTGCTTACTATGGATCTTCTTCCACAGGGTTACAGGGGCTAATGGTTTAAGAGTCTACCCCTGTTTCCCTATGGAGGTCCCTCTCCATGGGAGAACAGTCTTTGATAGACTTCTCGGCATGGGTCTAGCACGGATCCCAAACACACACGGGTTCCAGCATCTCACATGGGCCATCTCGCTCCAGCATGAGATTTCTCAGAGTTACAAAATCTTCAACAGCAGTATAGATCCACACACGCACGGATCTCGGTATCTCACCTGAGTCATCACTGCTCCAACACAGGTTTCCCTCAGGGTTATAAATCTCCACCAGGACCCTGTCTCACTTCAGTCCTCTTTATGAAGTTTCAGTTCTCTTTAGTACATCCACAGATTCTTTTATCAGCTGCATGGGAGGTTTCCTTACTCCAGCACACTTTATAAGTAGCAGGGTTTATTTTTCAGTCTTTTCCCTGCTAAGGAGAGAAAGCAGAAAGGCAGGGGGGAAACAAGCCTCCCCCCCCTTTCGCACTTTACTTTTCTTGCTGCAGTTTCAGCTGCCAGCTTCGACCTTGGAAGCTCCGTTATCTTTCGGCTGGAATTCTTCCACAGCGGTTTCTGTCCAAGCAGTCCGTCTTTTAAACTTTTTTTTCTCTTCACTCTCTTACAAGAGAGAAGGGAGGACTTCAGTGCTGCACCTGCTCCC
>NW_020955371.1:5076-14152 GCF_003031625.1 Empidonax traillii | reverse complement strand
GTAATTGGTAAAACCTGCTGAAGTGGATGAATGACCTTAATTTAAAAGAATAATTAATTGATTAATTTAAATCCTAATCCTAAATCTTTCAAGGCAAAAGAAATCTCACTAGGGATAAATTTTGAAGAGCTTAAATATTTTGAAAAGTCACTTTGGGCACACTCAGGGTTTAGTCTGGGCAGAACTGCCCTTAGACATGTGCAAAGCAGGGAGCTGTGAGGCTTTTGCTGGGAAAAGACTGACTTTGCTGTGGTGAGATCAGGCAGCTGGGAAGTGAGAATTCCAGAGAGAGCAGGTGAAAAGCACGCAGAAATTTAGAAAGGGCGTAGACTTGGAGAAAACAGACCCAAATATTCCATAAACCTGAACATAGTGCCCAAGTCCCTTCTCCCCACAGCCCTTGTGTTCACTTGCTCCTTTTGCATCCAGGCTCACTATTCCTGAAACCCCCTTGCCCTTCCAACTCCACGTCCCACCTCTTTTTGGTGTGCTAAAACCACTATGTCCCACAGAAGCTCTGCTACCCTGTCCTTCCCAGCAATACGCCCCACTACTGTCACAGCACTGAATACACAGGTCAGAATCCTTGAGCCAGCCAGTGGTTTTGTTCATCAGAATTGCTTCAAGGTTGAGGCAATAGTGATAAAATAGTTTCCTGAGAATGCGAGTGGAGCTAAAACAGAAAAGTAACATTTTACCACGTTCATATTATATTCCATGTAATTTAATTTGATCTGACATTTGCTTAATAATCTCTTTTCCTCTGAAACATCTGTTAAAATAGATTTTGTTTTATAACAGAATATGATTAGAAAAGTTACAGTCTCTGTTATGAAGAGATTAAAAAAATCTTTAATCTGACAGATTTTCATTTTAATCTCAAATGAGAGAAAAAAAGTAGTAAATTGTAGCTGCCAATCCATTGCAATTTTTCTGTTCTTTAGAATACAGTTTTCTAATGTGATTCAAAAAAATCAAATATTTATAAGCAAAACATTTGTTTCCCAAAGTACTTTTCCTTTGTGTGTTCTTTATTCCTCTAGATCTTTTTTTCCCACTGTAACTGAAAAATTTACCCTCCTGCTATTTAAATTGGTAACAATTATGTGTGAATTTTAGCTCTGTTTTTCACATCCAGTCAATTACTAGATCCATCAGTTTTTAAAAGACTATCTTTCCTTCTGACCCAGCATTCCAGCTCTCTCTTACTGACTATGAAACATGGATTTGTCACTTCTCTGAATGCCTTGTCTCATGTTTCTGGCTTTTATTTTATCCTGCAGTGGTTTTGTCTATCTTTCCATGAGTCAGAGCTATACAATTTGCTTTAAAAACCCATTTATTTGCTTTTCTTCTACAAAGTTTTAAAGATTTAGAAGACAATATTTTTATCCAAGAACATTTTAAATAATATTTACAATGTACCTCTTACATATTTCCAAAATTTTCTGGTTATAATAAAGGTACCGTTTCACAACCATTGGTTATATCATTCCTGATTTCTCATGTGTCATGTGCTTCTAAAACCTCTTTTATTTTGACTCACAGAAACGGAAATCCTTTTCCTTCTTATACTGATACATTCTTCAGGAAACTCAGTGGTTAATGGCATCTGACCTAAAATAGAACAAGTAACTGCAAAAAAAATCTTCAAATCTATATGTCTTTATATATAAAAAGGTTGATTTCTCTTTTTCTAAAGGTTATAATCTATAAAACTCATTTTCAGTATCACTATTAAATATTCTCCTGTATAAATTAACTTACACTTGTTCTGTGTCCATTCCCTCACCTTGTCCATAAGATTTATCATCAGAAGTTAAAAAACTCACTGTGAGAAAACATAGTTGACCTTGTGAAGTTTAAAGTGTAAAGATGTGGGTTTTGAGCATAGTGGTAAATTCTTGGGAAAGATACAGAATAAAGACAGTTCAAAATGGCTGCATGCCATGTAAATCTAGCTCCCTAAAATAGAGCTGCTTAAAGAGTCAGGCAATTTTTGGTGGGATTTTTTTGCAGGTTTTTGTTAGGTTTGTTAGTTTTGCATTGGATTGATTTTTTTTTTTTTTTAACTCAGTTTCAATCCAAATAAACAAATTCAGACCATCTGTGGTCATGATTTTGAAACAAATAATTGTTTGGGATTTTTTTTAATCTTCCAGGCTTTGTTAGGGTGTTCCTTTGACATAAATATACAGACATTGATGTTACATGCTAACCACTTTTTCACTAAAATTTAAGAGCTCTTATATTTTTAATATATTCCTTCCAAAATTTGAAATGAATGAATAGATAAATAGAAATTACTATAATTCCACTTGGTCTCCAACCAAACAGCACTATATACAGACTGCTGGATCTATGTCACCCTTCCCATTCCAAAAAACTCCTACGAACATAAAAGCCGTAAACCCTAGAAACCAAACACGAGCCATAACCTGCCCCAGAAAGGGAAGGGTGTCTATGGAGGCAGAATCCCAGCATGGAGAACACAAAGACTGTTTTTTGCAACAGATTGCATTCAACACAAACTGCACAAAACAAAGAATGGAGTTTAGCATTTCTCAGGTTTGTCTGTAAGTTGTTGAGTTTTCTTTGTTTTGTTTTGTTTTGTTTTGTTTTATTATTATTAGTTTATTTTAAAAGAGCCAATCTGGCTTCATTCATATTTCCCTTTCTCTGGGCTGTACTCACTGACACCGGTTCATTGCTCAGCAATGTACCACTTACATACTCCTTGGGTTTGGCCAAAGATCTGAGCTGGAGGCAGCTGCTCAGTAAATATTAGGAATCTTCCAATCTTAACAATTCAAAGTTGTACCTTCGTTCCTAAGCTTCTATATGAATTTTCTTTTTGGAGAGGAAGTAAAAGTTCAAAGTAAAAGCTATCAAAAAAATGAAGAGAAGATTTGAAACTGAAGGAGTTCAGAACTGGCTAACATAGCCACTGAAACTACCATTAGTGTGCTGAATAAGAGTAAGGTATTGAATTTTATTGTAACTGCAATTTAGAAGTAACAGGTTGGATATGGATGTAGTGGCATACTATCTCAGCGACAAAAAAAAAAAATAGAGAAAAGGTAAGTACTTTGGAGGGAGAAAGAGATTAAAGAAAGAGATGTATTAATTCAAAAAATACTTTATGTTCTCTATTTATATAGATGCAACAAAGATTAATATTTTTGAGGTTTTGAACATGTATGTTTACGCACATCTGAAAATTTTAAATCTTTTGTGCCCCTCCAGAGGAAGTAATTAATTCTCTTCATCGTCTCATGCAGAAACCTGTTACCAGTTTTTGCATCTCTATTTGCAAAACTGTAGCCTCAACTGTAAATACCAATGTTTACAAAAACAACAGATTATCTATCCTCCTTCATTTCCTTCGACTTGTCTCTCTTGTTCCGTTTTCCATTGAATTGTAATGAAAGTAACCCGGAAAACATCCAGTCTGTCTCAGAGGGACCTGGACATATTTCTCTTTGGAGGAACCAATGACTTTGCACAGTCTTTATTAACCCCTCACATCTTGGCTATTATTTAAACCAGAAAAAGAAGTCCAAGGTTGTTTTCCTTCTTTTCACAGACAACACAGTACTGCAAGTTGAGTAGGTCTTTTTCAGGACAATAACTGATCTGAAATACCTGTGGGGTACTCCTTCTTCTTGAGTCTGAGCAGTTTCTTCCAGTAACTCTCATGTCATTGTATAGTCAAAAATATTATTTAGGAAGATACTTCCCTGAGAAGGGTATTCCTCAGAATAAACACCTTGAATTCCTTACTATAATTTCCAAATTTACCTTTGCTTTTAACTATCTGTGTTTTATATGATATGGTGTGAAAAGTAGTACTCATGTGACTACAAGCCAGTAATTCACTCAAGAATCTCTGCTGTCATCAGAAAGTGCATATAGTGCAACTTCAGTGATTTATGAATGGCAGCTGTCCTCTGAGAATGTGCTCAGATGAGTACTTATTTTGGAGTCTTACTGTTATTTATTAGCTTTTAGCCTTCTGAGTTTCATAAACAAATCACTTTTTTTTTGCCATGTACTTGCTTCTCTCTTTTGGATAACATCTCTGGAAACTTATATAGTGTTGATGACTTCAAATTGGTGTTACAAAGTTCCATATGGAATGATCTCAGAAAAAAGATTTTAGCAGAGCAATTAAACAATTCAAATTTAACCACACTATGTAACTGCAGGTACTTTGGCTTGTTGAGGGTTTACTGTGTTTTCTCCAAAACCAGTTGAGGTCATCTACTATCCTATTAGCATGTAGGAGAACCATTTCTTTACTGGGCTTATTCAGATACCAGCCTGAAGGTTTTGTGCATTTTTTTACTTATAATTTATATGTGGTTCCTGCCCTACTTGTAAGGAGTTGGTGGCAGAAAGATCTCACTGCTTGAGATAAAATTCATATTATCTTTAGTATTTTGGCAGCTTTGAAGGCCACTGAGAGGAAACACACTGAGTGGAAAAGCAAGTTTTCATCCCCTGCTTTCAAAACTTCCAAAATAATGATTTTGCCACCTAGGAAATTACGTGGAGAGTGTTTTTTACCCAGATGTACCACTGGATCTCTTGAGGAGTCCAGTTGTGTCTGAAATAAAGTTACTAATTACATACGCAAAATAAAATAAAAAAAATGTTTTGGAGAGCACAGAGATGTTGCTTATAGAATCTAGCAGAGCTTTAGTAAGCAATGCCATGACATGGTACTGCATTTTTTTTACTACGTCCTGTTTATATGGCTCCTGTGATAACAGACTGCACACACCACACTGAGATTCGTAGGCATAGTTGTTTGAGATAGAGGTGTATCAAAGACATCTGACCATGTACTCCATTAGCCATTGTAGGATGCAAACTACCATTAAATTTTCATTTGTACTTGTAAAATAACTAATTAAGTCTTTCTCTTTGACATCTACCTCTATTGTGTGTTAGCTGTCAAACTTTCAGTGGAACACCATAATTAGGTCTTCATTTTAAGACGTGGTTTCACAAACTGAGTTAGAGTAGCAAAAGTTTTGACATTTGATTTTCCCTTTGAAGAAAGCGTGATCTGAAGAGCAGTTTGTAGTACCTTGTGTACTACAGGCTCCTGTCTCCAGCAATTAGCAGTAACATCTCCAACAAGCTGGAACTGTAATTATTTTCACTTGTCTTGTTGAATGTGGTTCGCTTATGTTTACTTCTCTACCTTTATCAGCCTTTATCAATTAAGCATTCCTTTCTTTTGCTTACTTCAGAACATCATGTATTAGAAAATGAAAATGAAAACACTTTGTTAAGTTTCCTTTCCAATTTGGCATGATCTTTACCCCTTTTGCCTAGTTGGTAATAAAATAAAAACAGGCCTTTAACTTCATTGGAATAACTTGATTTTTCTCTTTCTTAAGAAAAGACTTTAATTGTCCTAATGAACAAGTTGTTCCATGTTTTTCATTTTTGCCTAGTGTAATTGATTTTTAAATACTTTCCAATGATGAGGTTTTTTTGAGTTTGGGGTTTTTTTTACAGTATTAGTTTTATTCCAACAGTTTCTCACTTGTTATTTGCATGGAAACCTAAAGAACATGCAGCACTTTCTCTTGGCATTACCTACTTGCTCACCAGAAAGCAGCAGGAATTGCCCACAAATCTTAAGCAAAGCCCTGTGGTTGCAGTGTCTCTTCATAGAGTTCTGTTCAGCAGTTGCTGCACCCAAAGGCTGCATCATTTTCCCCTCTTCCTCCTTTGATGAGAATTACTGACACCTTATTTAGCTCATGACTTTGAGGCTGGCTGTTCTTCCCACTCATCCTGCTTGTAGAATCAAGGCTGTCCTGTGTGGAGCGAACTGTCATGGAGAGAGAGGAGGATTGTTTGCAGAGTTCCCATATTCACAACTACAAAAGCAAGGGCAAAAGTAAAAGCAAAAAGTGGAGTCTATAGTTGGTATATCTCAGTGCTATTTATAGCAGTGTGCTTGCTATTCCTTTATTTAATAATTCAAATGAATAAAACTAAAAATCAGAAAATTTAAGTCCAGTGCCAAAGTACCCAGACATAAGAGAGGAAAAAAAGAACTGTCTTGTCTAGTTCTAGCACAAAACATGCAAACCTCTGTAAGCTGTTTTCCTCAGGAACAGGATTGCCCTGCATATGTAGAGTTGCCAGGTCCCAATTCCTCCCCAAATGCTGAGAAAAGCTGCTGCAATGCCAGAGCAAGGTCAATGGTCAGACAAAGGCACCAGAAAAGGGTTTCCAAAAGTTATCAGGGAGACCAGTGAGGATGTGTTCTTCTCTCAAACCTCATTCAGAACATGTCATCCTGTGTTGCAGAACAAAAAATAGGTTTTAATTGACATTATTTCTTGGAGCTTTTAAAACATGAGACACCTTTACTGTTCTTTAGCATGATTTTCACTGTACCCTAGCCGGTTCTATCAGACCAATAGGGAAACTCACTCACTTATATCTTTCCCGCCAGATAAGAAATAAGCACTGAGGAAAAAGTAAAAGGTATACAGAGGTGTACAAAAATAATAGAGAATGAATGTTACACTGAGAACTTTAACACTTCTTGAATGCTGAGGTAATTTCAGCTACAGAATAGCAGGTTATTCTGTAAATCTGAATGTATAGACAGCAGGAGATTCCCTGAGGATATCTCTATCTGAGCTACTGGCAGTTTGCAAACTTATTAGACATCATTCATATTTCCACCACAACCTATTAGCTGCTGTATAGAATGTGTAAATGCTTCATCTGTGCTTGTCTGTAGGTATAAGAAGAAAATACTTAATACTGGGAATATTTACTGGAATCCTCTTATTGAAGATGACTAGGAACTCAGAATAGAACAAAGCATTAAGTGCAGGTTTCATCTCCATAAGACTTTTTGAGGAGTTCTGTGCTGACAGTGTTTCTGAAGCACAAACTGACACAGGCATATATATATATATCTATGTTAAACGCTATTTCACAGTTCTACGTTATAAAAATTCATCCTGCTCTACCACAAGTGCATAAACTGTAGAGGTTTTCCCAGTGGACACTACTGGTGTAGACCTTGTTTAATAACTTCTACTTCCAGGAGACTAAATTTTTCTTCCTCCACCATTACTTAAAATATCTAGTCTACAAACCCCAGAATCATTTTATTGCAGAAACATTAACACAGTCTTTTACTCTTGAAGTATGCATGGCATAGTGGTAGCACCAGTGTTGATGACAGATGTCATTAGTTTAATGACCACGGTTATCTATTGTCATATTTAAGTGAGGTTACTTAATGGAGTTATATCTACTTTCCTTAATGGCTGGAATTAAGAAACTATGTCACATCTACATTAAGCTTATTACCTGTAATTTGTACAAAGAACTTCATAACTTGAATAATTACTCCTACTTAATATACCGTTAACCAAACATTGATTGAGACTTAGTAGAGTCTATTTGTGATTTCCAGATTTGTTTAACATCCCTGTTTGGCCCCTCACATGTGACTTCATTAATGTTTTATATTTAATTTGGCTGAAACGATCTTCACTGAGGAGTTGTTTCATTTGTGTACTGTGATGACAAAGCAAGCTTGTAAATGGATAATATGCTTAAATATTTGCATAGTGTTTTTATTTCAAGTGCTGTGTTATTTTAGGGATTTGACTCTGAGTCCAGTGAAATTATTGATAAGAGAGTACTGAGCTTCAGTGAGAATTAGATCTCTTACCTATGCTCACTGACTGCTCCTCCCACTTCCCTTCTCCTCCTTTTAGTCAACTTCTAAGTACAGTAAAGACTTTAAAGCATTTTCTTTGAATTAAATACTTCAAATAAATTATTTTTCTTTTATAACCTATTTCTGCATTTTATTTTACATTGTAAGTGGAACAAATAATATAATGCAAAAAATAGAGAGAGATAATGTGAAAGATAAGAATAAATTTGCAAATGGCAAGGAAACATCATGAAAAACATAACCTATTCCTAGACAAACACTCATTCACTTTAGGCTAATGACAGAGTGCTTCCCCTCTCTAACATTTACTTCAATAGTATGTGAAAAAAAAAAAAGTCAATATATAAATCTCAGCTATTCCTGTCTCTCTGAGTTCAGCTATATCTAACTTTAATCTAACTTTAATCTTTTGTACTTTTACTTCTTCCTTAAGTCCAAGATGGAAAATAAAGGAACTATATTTCTTCTGGATGAATTCAAAGACTTTGATCAGAGTTATAGTTGATAAGAAGGAAGGTGACCATGGTGGCTCTGCTCTCACACAGAGCCTGTGTGGAGGCTCGTGCAGGCCCCCTGAGCTGCCACTGAGGCTGGCTGGAACAGTGTTTGAATAATGTTGTCACCAAATTTTGTCCACAGAATAAAATTAGCTCTTGAAATATATTCATTCGCTTAAAAGGACTTTTTCCTGTCATCATTGTACCATTCTTTCCCTTCCCACAGCTCACTGAAGTTGAAGATATCCTTCCCATGTCCTTTCTCTTTCTTTTCCCCTCTAACTAGAAAATCACTTACTTTTAAAGACCTGGCTCTGCACTGAATTCTCTACCAGCAAAAGAAATTCTGTGTTCTGACTATATCAAATTTATTTTACCATACCTTAAAACCTGTCGCTTCTCAGCTTTTTATCACTTTCTGAAATATCTGTAGTGAAAGTGTATTAAGAGTGTAATATAAAAACAAAAATAGTGACCAAAAATGCCATAAAAATACCAATTTTTTTAAACCAAATTAGTAAAACCTTTTGTGTTTTGTATTTATATTACTAAACATTTTGTCCTGTATCTTGTGCAACACAATTCACTGCAATAATTCAAGAAGGAAAAAAAAGCCTAGTGTTAATTAAAAATAACAGAAATGTGTAGCTGACTCCTTAACATCCCTAAATCACAGGAGAAAAAAATGGTGAAAAAACATTTATCATTTCACAAAAAAAAAAAAAAAAAAAAAAAAAAAAAAAAAAAAAAAAAAAAAAAAAAAAAAAAAAAAAAAAAAAAAAAAAAAAAAAAAAAAAAAAAAAAAAAAAAAAAAAAAAAAAAAAAAAAAAAAAAAAAAAAAAAA
>NW_020955371.1:2406-4777 GCF_003031625.1 Empidonax traillii | reverse complement strand
AAAAAAAAAAAAAAAAAAAAAAAAAAAAAAAAAAAAAAAAAATTCAAAATATACTGTCAGTCTCTGAAGATTTTTATAAATTATGATTTTCAATAGACTTCATCACATAAACTATGCAGAGGCCAGTCCTGTTTGTTATTGGTTAGTTTTTTCTTCACCCATTTTTTCTCTTCATTGTTAAATGATGTGTCATAAATGTGGAGAATCAAATAGATGATACTTTTTTTTAATAAGAAGAAAAATATCATCTACACACCATATTTTCAACATATTCCTTTAATTAAAAATCAAAACTTAGCACAAAGAAATATTTTGAATTGAACTTCTCAATTGTAGTGAACAGGAAGAGTGTCCCTAAGTCTAAGACAAAACTGAAGGATTTAGTCACACTGCCATTTCCATATATTGTAATAGGAACTGCATCTGAATCAGAATTAGGGCACCAGGTATCTTACTAAATTATCCCTTTATGTAGCACTATTAATGTAGGCTGATTCTTTCATCCATGAACTGAGAAATTAAAAATATATTAATACCAAAGCCTTCATGATAACTGCATTGATGGACAACACACAGTTTGTATTTAATCACCTCTTATTCATAACATGTCATAATCATCCATCATGGCAACAAGAAAATTGTCCAGTCTAACTCCTACACTGAATGTAGTAATGAAAATATAATAGGGGAAAAAAGTTCAAGGGGAAACCTCATTGCATAATTGATGTCATGGACTAGTGATTTTACAGAAAATGATGTCTGTATTCTGCACTAAGATATTTTATTCAAGCACAGATACATGTGTGAAGATGTACAAAAATTACACCTCTGACATCTCACATAAAAAATCATGCATTAATTCTCATGAAACATTCAATGTCATTGAACAACATAAAACTTCATCTATCTGATGTTTTTATTTTTCTCTTGGTTTCTTCCAGAGTCAAGTATGTTTTTAAATTCTCAACAGGAAAGGAAGCTGCTGCTTGTTATTTAGGAAAGACTTCTAGTCATCTTTATTCCAGTCTTGTCCATCTGGATGATAACATGTGGTCAGTCACCTAATCTACCTATATCTGAGCAAAACTTAAGTCTGTGGTCCAAACTAATTCATGGGGCTGATACAATCCTCAGTAAAAAAGGCAAACAATTTCTTGGCAAAATTCAGTTTTCCAGGAAGGGCAGTTTAATGTGGATGGCATCTTTTGGTCTCTTGAAACTCCTAATTTTAAAACAACCAAGATTAAGTAAAATGGTCGCAACCTTGTGTAACCCTGAACAGTGTGAGCTCAAGGAGAGGCAAGGGCAAATTTTACCCAGGACAATAATCACTCTATTTTATCAGAGAAATGGTTCTTTCATCTGCCTCTCCTGCTCCCCTAACTTATCCTTTAGAGAGCACCATGCCAGAACTGAAAGATGCCCTAATGGGAGCGTTACATCCTTTTTCATGCTTACTATTTTATTTAACATTATTGACCAAAGTAGATCTCATAAGCAGGCCTGCTTTGCTTTAGAGCTGTCCTGATCTGCACTCCTGAAGTGTATTCTGTAACTATAATTTATCTTGCATATCTCTGAGGCTTTTGCAGATGTGGATAACAATTATTGTAATACATTAAGTTCTTGAGTGCATTGCCTTGTAATATATTAGAAGCAATAAGAAATTATATTCTTTTTGTTCTCTTCTTGTTGGTGAGGAGTTTACTGTATCATGTTCATCCTCTGAACATCCTAGTAGTGTTTTAGCTTTCCTTGTACAGCCCTTTTGCTAGCCTTTGCTAGTCAAAGGAGTACTCATTTCATTGTATTTTTTTGCAGTCATCTTTTGCTGTAGTTGTTTTATTCTCATCAGCACCCACTTTATCAGCACCAGGCCCACTGTTATTCTGACAAGAACTCTTTACTTCAAACAGAAAGTCAAAGTTCTCGGTGAATGATGGCACGAGTCATGGATGCTGCAAATATTGCATTAACAGCATAATAAATTCTGTCATATAGTCATTGGTTTAGTAAATTTATGCGCAGGAAACTTCCATGAGCTTCAGTGGGTACATCCACACTTGTGAAGCTGTCTATATTCTTCAATCAATCAGAGATTTGGGAAGAAAACTATGGTAGTTACACTGCTATGATTTTTACAGTTCCTGAATTTAAAAAAAAAAAAAAAATCAGAGTTGCGAATTATCTCAGGAAGGACAAGTATAAAATAGATAAGAGAGTTCAAACTTCTTGATCTATTAATATTTTATACTAGGCATCAAAAAAATTTTTACCCAAAAGGTGAGTTCTTGCACTAAGTGGACCGCAAATTATTACCTTTATTTTCCTCCTTTTTGTAAAGTATATGGCTAATCCAGCCTGTGAAAAT
>NW_020955371.1:0-2385 GCF_003031625.1 Empidonax traillii | reverse complement strand
AAAAAAAAAAAAAAAAAAAAAAAAAAAAAAAAAAAAAAAAAAATTAAAAATATATTGTCAGTCTCTGAAGATTTTTATAAATTATGATTTTCAATAGACTTCATCACATAAACTATGCAGAGGCCAGTCCTGTTTGTTATTGGTTAGTTTTTTCTTCACTCATTTTTTCTCTTCATTGTTAAATGATGTGTCATAAATGTGGAGAATCAAATAGATGATACTTTTTTTTAATAATAAGAAAAATATCATCTACACACCATATTTTCAACATATTCCTTCAATTAAAAATCAAAATTTAACACAAAGAAATATTTTGAATTGAACTTCTCAATTGAAGTGAACAGGAAGAGTGTCCCTAAGTCTAAGACAAAACTGAAGGATTTAGTCACACTGCCATTTCCATATATTGTAATAGGAACTGCATCTGAATCAGGATTAGGGCACCAGGTATCTTACTAAATTATCCCTTTATGTAGCACTATTAATGTAGGCTGATTCTTTCATCCATGAACTGAGAAATTAAAAATATATTAATAACAAAGCCTTCATGATAACTGCATTGATGGACAACACACAGTTTGTATTTAATCACCTCTTATTCATAACATGTCATAATCATCCATCATGGCAGCAAGAAAATTGTCCAGTCTAACTCCTACACTGAATGTAGTAATGAAAATATAATAGGGGAAAAAAGTTCAAGGGGAAACCTCATCGCATAATTGATGTCATGGACTAGTGATCTTACAGAAAATGATGTCTGTATTCTGCACTAAGATATTTTATTCAAGCACAGATACATGTGCGAAGATGTACAAAAATTTTACCTCTGACATCTCACATAAAAAATCATGCATTAATTCTCATGAAAAATTCAATGTCATTGAACAACATAAAACTTCATCTATCTGATGTTTTTATTTTTCTCTTGGTTTCTTCCAGTGTCAAGTATGTTTTTAAATTCTCAACAGGAAAGGAAGCTGCTGCTTGTTATTTAGGAAAGACTTCTAGTCATCTTTATTCCAGTCTTGTCCATCTGGATGATAACATGTGGTCAGTCACCTAATCTACCTATATCTGAGCAAAACTTAAGTCTATGGTCCAAACTAATTCATGGGGCTGATACAATCCTCAGTAAAAAAGGCAAACAATTTCTTGGCAAAATTCCGTTTTCCAGGAAGGGCAGTTTAATGCGGATGACATCTTTTGGTCTCTTGAAACTCCTAATTTTAAAACAACCAAGATTAAGTAAAATGGTCGCAACCTTGTGTAACCCTGAACAGTGTGAGCTCAAGGAGAGGCAAGGGCAAATTTTACCCAGGACAATAATCACTCTATTTTATCAGAGAAATGGTTCTTTCATCTGCCTCTCCTGCTCCCCTAACTTGTCCTTTAGAGAGCACCATGCCAGAACTGAAAGGTGCCCTAATGGGAGCGTTACATCCTTTTTCATGCTTACTATTTTATTTAACATTATTGACCCAAGTAGATCTCATAAGCAGGCCTGCTTTGCTTTAGAGCTGTCCTGATCTGCACTCCTGAAGTGTATTCTGTAACTATAATTTATCTTGCATATCTCTGAGGCTTTTGCAGATGTGGATAACAATTATTGTAATACATTAAGTTCTTGAGTGCATTGCCTTGTAATATATTAGAAGCAATAAGAAATTATATTCTTTTTGTTCTCTTCTCCTTGGTGAGGAGTTTACTGTATCATGTTCATCCTCTGAACATCCTAGTAGTGTTTTAGCTTTCCTTGTACAGCCCTTTTGCTAGCCTTTGCTAGTCAAAGGAGTACTCATTTCATTGTATTTTTTTTGCAGTCATCTTTTGCTGTAGTTGTTTCATTCTCATCAGCACCCACTTTATCAGCACCAGGCCCGCTGTTATTCTGACAAGAACTCTTTACTTCAAACAGAAAGTCAAAGTTCTCGGTGAATGATGGCACGAGTCATGGATGCTGCAAATATTGCATTAACAGCATAATAAATTCTGTCATATAGTCATTGGTTTAGTAAATTTATGTGCAGGAAACTTCCATGAGCTTCAGTGGGTACATCCACACTTGTGAAGCTGTCTATATTCTTCAATCAATCAGAGATTTGGGAAGAAAACTATGGTAGTTACACTGCTATGATTTTTACGGTTCCTGAATTTAAAAAAAAAAAAAAAAAATCAGAGTTGCTAATTATCTCAGGAAGGACAAGTATAAAATAGATAAGAGAGTTCAAACTTCTTGATCTATTAATATTTTATACTAGGCATCAAAAAAATTTTTACCCAAAAGGTGAGTTCTTGCACTAAGTGGACCGCAAATTATTACCTTTATTTTCCTCCTTTTTGTAAAGTATATGGCTAATCCAGCCTGTGAAAATTTCCATTTAG
>NW_020955370.1:1742160-1754458 GCF_003031625.1 Empidonax traillii | reverse complement strand
TGCTGCGGAACAGGCACAAGACCAGCTGGGCAGCAGCAGAAAGGACACGACAAAGAGGGATGACTGTCCCCAGCAACGCTGCAGCTGGGACAGGGCAGCTTGTGTGCTCAGGCTTCAAGGGATGCTCCATGTCCTGCTCCCCCTGAGCAGCGTTGCTGGAGGTGAAGCGACCGACGGATGGAGATGAGACGGATCTGATCGATGACTTGGTGAGAGTGGGGCTGTGAAAGTAGAAGCCCCATCAGCAGGGCTGTCAGCAAAGCTGGATCTCTGTATCTGCCGGGTAAAAAGGTCTAATCAACAAAGCAAGATGGTTTTTAAATGGCCTTTGGAGCATTTAAGGCACATCAAGAGCTCAGGACAAGCAGCTGTCATCTAACAGCCTTCCCCAACCTCTGGCTCTGTTTGGGAGCTCCTGAGTGCCTCTCTATCCCTCACCAAACTGCACCACACGGAGCCAAAGCCCTGCACCCCAGCCTGGAGTCACTGAGGGTTGATTTCCACGCTGCCCTGAAGGCACTCAGGCTCTGACGGACCCTCATGCAGAGGCTGGGAACAGGCAGGGAAGAGGAGTCCCCTCAGATCCAAATATTCATAGTTTGCATTTCCTGAGCCAGGCAGCCTCTGGATAGGAAGGAGTGGGCTGTGAGAGCTGCTCAGCTGGGATCTGCAGATCACTGATGAACCTCAGCTGGGCACCAAAACACAATGACAAAGCCTCATAGTTCCATTGCACAGAAATGGAAAGGGAGGGTTTACCAGCTGCTTCTTATGCCCAGTGAAAGTGTTTGCAATTACAAAGAGTAAACTGTGATTTTATAGAACAACGGAAACCTATTTACCTTAGTGTTAAGTACTTTAACACCTCATTTCCTGCCCATCATTTGAGTAGGAAGGTTTCTGGTGCACTGCCTGGGGCACAGATGTAGGTGAAAGGGGGTATGGATATGCCACAAAAAGAAAAAAAACCCAAAACTCAAAGAAATTCCTCTATCCTGCTTTGGCATTTCCTACCTGGAGAGCTTGTGTTACAAAACAACTTGTCTGTTGGTGTAAAGAAGACTTAATCTTTATTCCCAAGCTGCCATGGTTGATCATGTTAAAGATTTAATCACACAACTATTTCCCAACTATTTGTTCCAAAATCTCTTTGAGGAATACAGTCAGGCTTCCAGCAAAGGGGGAGTTTTAAATTGAATTTTTCAAAACAAATAAAAGTTCCCATTTCATGGGTGTCCTGAGCCAATGCTGGCTCTGCCTTTCCTTCTGTGCTGCCACATCTGGCAGTGTCAGGGATTCAGGTCCCTTCCCCACGGGTGTCTCTGCTGTGATCACAGGGAGATATCACCACACTGAGAGCCCCATGCAGGGTCTGGAGCTGGCTTGGACATCCTCTCTCCCCTCACCACACTGCAGCTTCATCAACTGTAGCCAGGTTTTTTTATCCTTTTTTCCTTCTTGCTCATCTAAGCCCTGCGTGTCTCCAGCCACACATTCCCATTTCTGCTCTAAGTGGTCCTGCTCTCAGCAAGCTCCCTCTGTAGCAAGCCAGGACACACAGGCCTGAACATGACCTTCCAATCTGTAGAGTTTGATTGTTAATAACATTCCTGACCACAGGTCTTGTCCCTTGCCAACCAGCACCCTCCCAAACCACGCCTGGGCAGGGATGAGGGCAGAGCACGGGCAGGGAGCTGTTCCCAGGCACCGGCACAGCCAACATTTTATCAGGAGCACAGCTGAGCCCCTGTGGTGGGACAGCCCTAAAATCAGGGAGTTCACAGCCCATTGTGAGCTTTGTATCTCTGGCAGCCCTCAGACAGGTTTTACAATCGAGACTAAAGGGGGATCACAGCCACCACCACCTCCTTGGGTGGCTGCCAGAACTTGTTCCCAGCCCCAGAGCCACTGGTGCGCTTGAGTTCTGCCAGTCCCCAGTGTCCCCACACACCCTCCCCACGTGCTATTGCTGACTTGTACCCACGTGCAAAGCCCGTGGCACAGCAGGGAGCGGCACAGGTTACAAACGAGGTGAAAAAGAAACCAGAACCCAGCGCTGGATTCTTGCAGCCCGCTGCTAATTAGGTGAGACGTGGTAAGAGGAACCCCTGCTATCAGCCAAGCCAGGGGAATGTAAATATTTGCAGGTCTAGGTCACTAGATCCATTATTTACTGCTCTGTCGTACGACTTAAGGTTTGACATAAGTCTTGAGGGTTTTAGGGGTTTGTTGGGTTTTTAAGGGTTTTTTTTTTTCCCTTTTTGCTCCGAGCGTCCCTTGATTTCTTGCCAGTTAAGTAACTGGGAAGGGAGGGCTGGTTCCAGCATCCCACACCCACAAAACAATGATGCTACTGTGAACTTCACCCATGCATTCCAGTTTGCTGGGGGACACAAGGTGTTGGGTGCTATGAGGCAGAGCTGTCCTGCAGACAGACACTGGTGCCAGGGCAGCCCTGCCTGTGTGCATGGCCACTGCTGCTTCCAGTGGGGGAAAAATACAGCCACAGCAACAGGGACATGTGCTGCAAAACCAGGCACTCCCACCCGAAACCTGGCCATGGGAGCCACAAACTCTCCTTTCTTTGTTTCAGCAGGAACCTTCAGTTAACACCTTAACTCAGGTTCCCGTTTCCAATTTCTTTTCAAGAAAGTGGGGAGGGAAAAGGGTCTTTTGTATCTGAAGGGAATATTTCACATTCAAGGGGAAAAGCTTTGTTCATCTCCGCATATCCCCCAGCCTGGGTTTTGGAGCCTCCTCTCTATCAGCATCACACTGCCAGGGTTGGTATCTTCCCAAAGCTACTGATTAGACACAAGCATTTCAAAGGTTTATTTTCCCTCTCCCCAGTAAATTTACCCACTGAGGGGGATCATGTCCATCCAGGTGCAGGCAAGATGAGCAGCACCTGAGCAGCCCCCCATTCCCCACTGCTGCCCACAGGCTTTCCCAGGCTGCAGAGGAGCTATGGATTAGTCCTGCTGTCTGCTATTCCCTTCTGCTTCAGGCCATCCCAGGGGATATAATGTCCATAGAAGCTGGGCCTGGAAGAAACGAGACCTCTGGAGCTGGGATATTGCAGGGGTAAAGCCACATCCCTCTAACCCAGTCCTGCAGACTTCCAGCAGCTCTGTGCAGCCATCCAGCTTGGCCTGGGAGGCTGGAGGTAAAGAAAAACTGTGCAACTCTCCCTCCTTTGGGGTAAGTTCTGAAAACATCAACGAGTCTCCATTTTCACTGAATATTTTTTTTTTTTCACTTTTCTTCCAGAATGCAAAAAAAATACAGGGCAGACTTTTCCTGCAGGGCTTTTGTGTTTCTAGAGATGTGGTTTGCCCCTGAGAAAGAGCTTCAATTTAAAACTTACCACTGGTGCAAAGCCCCCCTGGCACCCCCTGCTCCCCACCCACAGGGGCTGGGGGCTGCAGCCAGCTCAGGGTGAGTGCATTGAGGGGGACAGGGAGAGAGGGGGGAAGGAACAACAGCCAAGTGAAAAGGATGGAGGAGGAGACCAAAGAGTCACCTTTGGAACTCTTTGTGCTCTCTCTGATCTTTTCCAATCAGGTAGGATGGGCAGGTATTTGGCTGCATTTTGTTTGTGTGGTTTGTGTGGAGGTGCAGGGATACCCTTCCAGTGTCCCCCATGCACAGAGCAGCTCAGGTTTCTGGGGCTTTTGTGCTCATAAAATACCCCAAATTTGAAAGGAAGACGCTCTCCACTTCCCCCTGGCTGGCACAACAAGCAGGACTCATCACATCCCCCAGTTTCCTGCCAATCCAGCGAGCTGGGGTGCTCTGTCACCCTCTGCTGCCCTTGGCACACCAGGCACATTTTAGAGTCATCCAAACATACTCAAAACAACACAGACACTGCTGAGACCACCCTGGGCTTCCCAGCAAAGCTCTGCTGACCTGGGGCAATGGTGGCAGATGCTCTGAACTCCATGGGGTCCTTTGCAAACCCTCCAGGGGACTGCACTGACCCCCAGGAGCTGCACAGCCCAGCACTGAGGCACCAGGGTGGGCTGTTCTCAGCCACCCTGGGGGGTCAGAGGCGTCACCCCAAACTGGGGACACCTCAAACCAAGCTGCCACAAACACACAAAGCTGAGGAGGCACAGCAGGCAAAGGAGAGGAGATGGGGAATTTAATTTTATACGGCCTGTAAGGAAGGAGATTAAATGGGGAGTGTGATAATGCTATAAATACCTCCAGGGAAATACCATCAAAGGAGAAAGGGGGATTATTCAAATGATCTGGAAACAGTAAAACAAGGAGAGCTGAAGCTGCAAATGGAAATATTTCAGGGAAGGCATTAAGAAGAACTGTCTCAGAAGTGAGAGTGATTAGGTGCAGAAATCAGCCATCCCAGCAGCGAGCCAGGGCCTTATCAGAGGTATTTGAAGGTGGTGTAAGCACATGTTGGGAGGAGATGTAGATGTGACCCTGGTGAAGAAGAGGGGTCAGACCTCATATAGGTAATTTGGAGCCCCCTCACCCAAGATTCTCCTGTCTCTGGTACCTCACCATCAGCCCTGGAATGTGGCCTTGGAGCAGACACCCCCTCAGGGAGCTGCAGACCCAAAGGCACCCACGTGGAGCTGGTCATCCCAGACATATGCATTGGTGCATTCCCAGGCACTCACCTTCCTCCCCCTCTGTCCTATTTTCCAGCTTTTCTCCTTTTTAATGCCTTCATTTCCCTACCCTCTGACCGAAGAAAACAAAGGTTGATGGAGCCATATGCCGACTTTTCTGAACCAGGACAGAATGCCATATAAAATATTCCAGCCACTTCACCACTGTGTAACTTGGCAGAGGAGTGTAGGTAGCTAATGAGTAAAGCTGAAGTTGGCTGCATAATTAAAAGTGATACATTTTTATATATAAATGATGAGTTTTCCATCCCCAAAGCTGATAAATTTCTCAGGCTAAACTTCTCAAGTAAGAGCCTTCTGTGGCCAGATTTTTACACAGCACTACTTTTTTTTTTTTTTTTTTTCCTGCTCCCCTCCAAAAAAAATGACCAGTTTTCCCATCTACTTAATGGGCTGTAAATACTTTTCTGCTAAGATGAAAAGCCCATTCGATTTGCATTAAATCTTCATCGTTAAGAGCTCTTGGGAGGCTGCAGCAAGGCTGGGTACTGACACAGAACACTGCACCTTTTTCTGGAAACCTCCCCTTAAAGATCCCAAGGGGGAATTAAAAAAAAAAACAAAAAAAAAGGGTAGTTAAAGGGTGAATGAAAACCCATGGTTGGATGTTGGGACACAACTACTTGTTGGCAAGGGAATTAGAAATCCTGGGGCCTCCTTGACAGCCTTGGTGCTGCTGGGGTGAGATGATGCCCTGTCCCAGAGTAGCTTTGATGCAGGAGTTTCCCAGATAAAAGCACTGGAAACCAAGCAGGACCAGGCCACAACAGCTGGTGCTACAGCACACCCAGGCCACGTGCAAGGCAGGGCTGTCACACACTTGTTTGAACCCTTGGGAGCAGAGAGGACAAAGATAAAAGGATCTTTCACCCCTGCATATCCTGGGGACATCCAGGGAGTAGCCACAGCTGTGTCCTCCATCCTGACATGCTCTGCTCTGCAGCAAACACCCAACACTCCACTTCTTTCTTGCTCCTCCTTTCTTCCTATTGACAGAGACTTCTGCACAGCAACAGACTCACTGCTGATTGCTCACAATTCAGGCTTGCCTGGTACTTTTTTCTGACTCAGCTCTAATATCTGAAGTAAAACTGCACACATTTGTTCATCACTTCCAACTTCTGTGAACAATTAAGACACTATCGTTTCGAGGCAAGACTGTTGCTTCTTTTTTTTTTTAATAAATGCGTTATTTCATTGAACCATCATGTGTTCCTGAATGTTTTTAACTCACTTCCAGAGCAGTACATCTGCACTTTATCCTCATGCTGTGGACAAACAAGGCAGACTGGTAACTCCCCAGCTCCTATCCCAGCTCCAGCAGAGCCAGGGCTGTCCATGCTCCCAGTTAAGCCCTTGCCCAGTTAAGCACTTTGGATATCCTGTCAGCAGCTCCTCATTCCCTTGGGTGACAGTCTCAGCAGCAGGAACATGTTTATTAAGTGACAACAAGCCTGTTCCCATCCAGCTCCACTTTGACTCCTTCCTTGCATTCATTTCTCAAGTTCATCAGCTTTCCCATTTCTCCCCTCAGTCTTCTCCTCCCTCTTGCAGTCCCACTGTCCAGTGAAGAGACTGGCACAACAAAAAGACATTTCCCCCCTTTACCACCCACCTGGGAGGAGCATCTGCTGCACATTCCCCACACCAGCTCTGTCCAGTCCCATGCCAGAGAAGGGCTGCTTGAGTTTCAGTGTCCATAGCAGGCTCAGACCAAGCAGGGAAAAGGAAAGATGAATGAAGTGACATCAAATGATATCTGATGTATCCTAATGAGGACTCACCAAGCCACAGCAGAGCTGTCAGACTGAGTCCCTGACAAGGTCCAGACAACTGGACTTTGACCAGAATTCAGATTACAAGATTTTTAGAGCTGCTGTCTGCCCTAATCCCACCCAGCCAAGCCCCTGTGCTCTGTCACTCTATGTGTCACCTACCAGCTGGACATGATCCCCATCACTGTCATTTCCATCCAGAGGTGTCCTGGGACATGCCCCTGCCTGGGTGTCAATGCTGGACATAGATATTATCATCAGAGAAAAAACATCTCCCCCAGGGCAAACAGCAGCCTTTCCTGGGGATTGGGTAAATGGGAGATCCTTCTGAATCCTTCCATAGGAGGAATCCCTCTGTCACCTGCACTGCAACACTCCACAGGCACAGATTGTCAGCACAGGCACTGATCCAAGGTGAGCCACAAGACATTCAGTTCATTGCTCTTCCAGCCCACACACAGACCAGTAGATGTGTCAATGAACAGCGTCCTCATCACTGTCCTTTGGCCCCTACGTGCTGTGCTAGGGAGTGACATCTCCTTTGAACAACGTTCCACTTGTATCAATCCCAGCTTAAGCTCCCCTGAAACACAGAAAGAGGACAGAAGAAAGTTCATCACCAGCAGGTACTACAGGTCTGGAGAGAACAGTCCTGCCCAGCACCAAGGCTTCTGCTCCATCCTCTAACACAGGAACGCACACACGGGGTCCAGAGCTGCCCTTTCAGCGTCGTGCACAGCCATCAGCCCCTCAGCCCCTGATCCTGCCAGCTCCCAGCAGCTCCGGATTTTGAGCATCACTGCTCAAAAGCTGCCTGCTTTGCCTTTCTTCTCAGCAAATTACAGATGATTTAGAACGTTTTGCTGATTTTTGACAATGATGAAGAATAAGGTCTTGAACCAGAGCACTGAGCTCAGCATAGGGCTCCAACCAGGATCCTGTTCTGATTGTCAGCTCTCTCCTTGCAATTGTATTCAGGAATTCTGTTCTTGGCCTGTTCTCCTGCACAGGCAGGACATAAAGGCTTCTATAATCTGTTCAACTACTGCCATGTCGTAAAGCAAAACAGGCCACCCTGCAGCTGTAAATAACATGATCCAAATTAATAAGTAATCCACGAGATGAACAGGATCAAAAGTGCTTGATCACATCACAGTCTGTGATCACAGTATTACAGAGCAGGCATGGGAGAACAGCTCTGAAGCCTGGCCTCTTCCAAACCAGAGCCCAGAGTTCCCCTGAGCCCCTGCATGGAGAAGACAACTGTGCTGCTCTGCAGGGATCCACCAGCAGCACCAGCTCTGGGGCCTCAGCACCTCAAAACCCATCACAGGGGTGCAAGAGGCTTCCACCCTGGACCTCCTAGGGCTTAGAGATGAGACAACATGAGAAGGGAGGTGAGGGGGGCAGAGAAACCCTCTCCAGGGGCACTTGATGCTCACCCCAGGAAGGGCTGACGGGCACAGCATCCCCTCCCAGCCATGGGTGCACGAACGCTCCCACCAAGGCTGTTTATTGTCTCTGCCATAAAAGAGTTGAAATCAAGCTGGGACAGTAAACTCCAGTTTAAATTAAACAACCCCATTTACTCACAATGAGGGCTGTTTGCATCCCAAACCCTGTCTCGGACAAATAGCGCTTCAGAGCACAGATTTGGCTTATAGCATTTAAAGCAGCTGTCTTCATAAAAGCTAATAAAATACAGGCGGATAATTAAAAGCTTTAATTAAAAATGCAAAGTCCAAATAGTTCCATATTAACAAGGAAACTTGTTTTGACATCTGAAATTGCTGCACAAGCTAAATTCCCGTGTATTCTCTCCAGGCTATTTAGAGTTTGCTGCGTGGCTGGAAACGTCTCCTAACTCAGTGCAATCACCGCGTGTTGCTGGGGACGTGCACCAAAAATTGATGCTGCTTGTTTTACAACTTCAGTTTTAATTATCACAGTCTCAGGCAGCAGTGGGCTTATTTGCATGGCAATCCCTGAACACAGCCTGGGGATGGAACAGCTTGGGGATAAAATATGTAACTCCCAGGCACGGGCTGCCAAGCTCAAACCAGAGCTGAGCTGAGCAGCAGAGCCAGCTTTGGGTGGAGGTTTCAGCAGCTCTGCCCTTACCTGTGGCACTGGGGCATAAGGACACCCAGTGCCACCACCATGACCCCTTTCCCTGAAGCCTGGAGCACCCCCACACCGCTGCTGGGAAGTGGAATTTGGTGGGGTCATGCTGGGGTGAAGGGGAAGCAGGACTGAGCCTGGACACAGGAGCTGGTTTGGCAGCTGAAGGTGGGAGTTGGGTCCATGGCTGGTCCCACGTCTGCAACAGCTCAAACAAACAAGTTTTGTGGCTGTTTCTCCTTTTTGTCCATGTCAGGGGGAACTGGAAGCACATCTCCCCTACATGAAATCTCATTTCTGGCAGGACAAGTGCAGGCATGGACACAGCCAGGGATGTTCCAGGTGTGGGTGCAGCACCTTGCCAGGAGAAAGGAAACTTCAATCTGCAAACAGAGGAAAAGCAATGCTCTATCCTGTCCCTGGGGTTGCTGGAGGCTCACTGAAGCCCCAGTTCTTCTCATATCCTCATTTCCAATTTCCAGCCAGTGGGAAGTCTCTGCTTCAGCCACAGTGTCCCCTTTGGACCCTCTACAGCATCAGATCCTTTTCTGCCAGGGCCGATCCCCAGATGGGATTTACAGCCCCTTCACTCCAGTCAGCGTCTTGGAACAAAACACTCTTGTAAATGAGCACCAGTGGAATGGCAGTAAATCCATCAGTGCACCCTTAGGAATACAGATCCATAAGGCTTAAAACCAACAGGGACTGATTTAATTGTGTAATTTGGCATTTCTCATAACACAGACTAAACAGCCTCTCTAAGCACCAGCTGTTACACACCCATCACCACAGCAACTTTTCCTTTAGCTACACATCCCCTCATTTCCTGGCCTTTGGCAGGGGAGAAGCCACCCCAGAGCTGCTAAGGGGACCTGGTTGTTATTGTCCTCACTATGCAAATGGGTGTCCCCTCTCCAGATGTGACTGTCCAGCTACACCTCCAAAACACTGGACCTTGCTGGACCATTTTATGAAGCACTAACTCTTGGACTTGATGGTCTTGGAGGTCTTTTCCAACTTTCTATGACTTATTGGATCATAAGAAAGCAGAATTCTTTTTCCATTTCACAGATTTTTAGAGAGATTTAATGCAAATAAACTTAAAACATTTAGGATTTCACCAGCCAGTGGCTTTGGTTTGGCCTTTTTCGGAGTTTTGTGGATATTTTTCTCTCTGGGAAAACTACCAAAAATTAAAATCTGGCTTTTGACCAAACCTTTGGAGAGCAGTAGAAGAACCATGCACAGATTCCCATGCCTTGGTGCCTTTTCTTTCCCTCTAAACCCAACCCTGCCACTTCTGGTTTTGTTTTGTACAGAGAGCACAATAAGCATTTATCCATCACAGACCCAAGGCTGGAAGCACCTGGGATAAAGGCAATCCTTGGCACTCACACTGCACTTGGCCCAGTGCTGAGCAGGGACCTGCCACCTGGATGCATTTCCCTGCCAGGTAACTGCTGGCAAATGGTTTCTCCAGCTCCTGCCTCAGTTTCCCCACTTGCAGAATGAAGCGATGATGGACTCACCTGCTCTGCAAAAGCCTCTTTTTCTCTTTCTCCTGACTCTGCTGACTTCTGGAGAGTGGAAATGTTTAGTTTCTCAGCAGTGCCTGCAGCTCCACTGATTTGTGCTCACAGCTTAACTCATCCTGCTGAAGAATAATGATGTGTGCAGGGAATTTTCTCAGCTTTTCTCACCCATTTCTGTCCTGGCCCTCGGTGTAGGGAGGCTGAAAAGGTCACTCTGGGTTCCCAGAACACATCTCTTGCAGCAGTCCCCTCTGTTGTAGCTGTGCCCCTGCAGTGCTGGTCTCTTTTTGGTTGTCTCCAGCTCTCCATCACTTGCTGCGGAAACAGAAAAATAGAAAAGAGTGGGATTGAAACATAAAAGAAACCCTTTTTTTTTTGCTGTAAGGGTGGTCAAATATTGGAAAAGTTTGCCCAGAGAGGTTTTGGAGTCTCCATTCCTGGAGATATTCAAACCCAACTGGACATGACCCTGAGTAGCTTGCCCCAGTTATCCCTTTTCTGACCAGAGGTCCCTGATAACCAGAGTGATCCTGTGCAATTCACAGGAACTGTCCAGGATCATTCTCCATCCTGGCTACCCAACGTCTGAGCTTTGTGTTCAAATCAGCCACAGGAGCATTTTCTGTGAGTGAGGGAAGCTGTGGTCATGCTAGATTTCAGCCACCCACAATAAAACTAATTAACATGTGCAAAATCAAAGGCAAACTATGCAAGACACTCAAGAAAATTAATCTGAATTGATTTTTCAAGTGGATTAAGATAAGTCACATTTAACTTCTTTGTACCATTTTTAGCAGAATTAAAACGACCATGACTCAGTTCAGTTCTCCTTAAATAAATGACAGTAAACTGAATCCCTTGTAGGAGCCTCCTACCACGGAATTTAATCCATAAACCTTTATTTAATTTCGATTTTCCTTCCTAAGGGTCCTTGTGAGCCTAAGCCAGTCCCTGAGGCTCTCTCTGCAGTCAGTGGCAGGAGACAGACACCTCTGGAGCGTGTTTGCACTGCTGCTGATGGAGGTGTGTGTCCAAAACAGGTGAGAAGGATTTCACTCAGCATCTCCAGCAATCTCTTACCAGCCTCCCCCTCCCTCTAAAAGGCAGAACAGCACCAAAACCACTGAACCCAGAACCTACACCTGAGGAAATCATTCCTTGTCTTTGGTTGGGGGACAGAGATGTGAGGGATGGGTGCTCCACTTGCAAACACCATCACTTTGATCCCACATATCTCTTCAGCAATATAACGAAAGAGAGCAGTGATTGCTGCCCCAACACTAACCAGGGTCGTGGTACCTGGGACTGACACACTGTGAACAACAGCCCCTGCCCGTGCAGGAGCAGCTCCTTGTGTTGTCCAGAGGTTGAGGAATTGCCAGTCAGTGCTGTAGAGGTCCCATCCGAAGGGGTTTTGTGAGCACATGCAGATGTGATCCCAGCTGCACGCCAGGACACCCCACATCAGCCCCTCTGCACTTCGGGACACAACCTGGGGCTCAGGGTGTTCTGCCCATCACCCCTGCACCTCCAACCCCTGAGCACACACAAGGGTGGGGGACAGAGGTGGGAAGGGTCTCTGTGTGCAGTGGAGAGGGGCTGCGTGTCCGCTGTGATCACACACCCTCTCGTGCCGCCTGCAGGGCTGCCTCGTCCACTGTCTTTGTCAGAAATTCCTCCTGCCTGAAAACAGCTGGCTCAGCATCCCAAAAGCAACGCAGGGCTGAGGCTTGAGCCCCACCTCTGCTGACATTTGGGGTGCAGAGTGCTTTCTGAGACAGCCCCCAGCCAGCACGAGCCCTTCTCTTCATCGCTGCTGGGACCTGGCAGTTTTGCCTTTGCTGAGGAAACTGGGCTGATACATAAACACTGCTGGGATTTATGAGGCTCAGCCAGTTACCTTGTGTGGGTACAAACTCAGCCAGTTTATATCTTGCTGCTCCCGAGATTTCTACCGGAGACTTAAAAGGAGCCGGGATAGGGACACCGATAAAGCTCAGGCTTTCCACATACTAAATCACCGTGGGCTGACTGCTGCTGTTTATCATTGTAAAGAAAGACCAGGGCAAAGACAAAAGGGGGAGGCATTAACTCCTGGTCTCTCTTGCCCTCTGCTCTAAGGTGGCGTTGGAGTGAGACCCAGCATCCCTCTTGGTCCGGGGAATCCCTCCCCTCTCCCTTTGATCATCCCACAACCTGCTAACGCCTCATC